>NC_037689.1:20966153-21266153 GCF_003255815.1 Theropithecus gelada
GAGCCCCGCCACCCGCCCCCCCCCGGGGCGGGGTGACAAAACAACCCCCCAAAAAAAAAAAAAAAAAAAAAAAGCTCCAGCTAACTTCCTCACCCTGGAGTCTTAAGTTAGCGAAGAGCTTCAGGGGAGTAGGGCAATGTGCCACGCACTCCTGTTGCCTCGGAATGGAGAGGAAATCCATGGATGCGTTTTAATTTAGTGTTAATGGGAAAGTGGGTGACGTGGGCTATAGGGCGTGCAAATATTTGGCTCTGCGTTCAACACTGTGGGCAGCTTAAATCTGGGGTATTAGAAATGAACCTACTGAGTTCTGGTAGAAGGATAGAGGATGCCCATCTTTCTACCAGTGTGCTTGGGAGATGTAGGGATGGCTGCGGGAAGCTCTCTGCATGCACCTAAATGAATGAATGAATAAAACAAATTTGTAAATTAATAAACAGGAACATTTGTGTTTTGAGCTGACTCTTAAGTTTTCAGCTGCTTTGTAGGAACTGATTCAGGGTAAAGTGGAAAGGCAATTTTATCCTTACTGCCAGGCAACTGTCATTCCCATGGTGTGTTAATACCACCTCTCCCACCCCCGTTAGCAGGAATCAGGTTAAAATGAACCTATAGGGGAAGAGGAAGTCATTAAGTGCCCCAGAAGCAGCTTTCTGGGGAGCAGGCAAATAAGGTGAGAAGCTAGAGATAGCTTTTCCGCACTGAATTGGGAGGTGTCTGTGAGCTGCCTGGGAACCTCAAGTTCTTGTTGAGCCTTTCTCAAGCTGGGGACCCCTTCTCCTTTTCCATCCGACCTCCCTCCCTTCTCCTCCCCTGCCCTCCCCTCTCCTTTCTCTCATCTTCCACCTTTATATAGTGTAGCTTGCTACCAGGGCCCAGCCACAGAATCATGAGTTTGCCAGTTTGGGCATTCACTACCACAGTCTTTTGGGACCTATCCCTGGCTTTCCTGGCTCCCTCTGCCAGCCTGCAGGCTGCTCCCAACTTTTAGCCACCATGTTCCTGCTTGCCACTACCTCCACTGACTCCTAACCTGCCCTCTGGCTCTGCTCAGACCACAAATGAGCTGAAGCTGATTGGAGCTGCTTGATAGACACTCCTCTTGAGCCTCCTTTTGGCATGGCTCAATGGGGTCTCTTGGGAAGTGTGCTCCGCCGAGCTTGTGAGATCCAGAGGAGGGGATTTCAGTCCAAGCCAGAGGCTTTGGAAGGCTGGGGAGGGGAAACTCTCTAGGCCCTTGGGTCCGAAAGCAAATCACATTGGCTGAGTTCACTCTAAGTGCTGGGTGACAAATTTTAAAGGTCATTTCAAAGACACTCTCTTAGCAAGTGGACATCATATGTCCAGTAAGAGAGAAAGTAAGGGCCCTGAATCTGGAACTCCTGAAAGAAGATGGAGATCTAGGGCCCCAATCAGCAAGTCGATTATGTAACCATCTGCACGTGAATAGCAAATCTGTCAGAGTGAGAGTAAATCACTCTCATTCCCACTCCTAGAAGGTCTCTGGAGTTCTTCCATCTTAGAATTTAATGCAGCTTTTCTGACTCTCTGATCTATTTTTTGCAGCCTAGCAAAGATGCAGTGTCTATGAAAACCCACATGAAGTGTATGGAAAATTTGTAGAAAAGTTGTTTGCGTTTGCCTGTGTTTGTATGCTTATAACAGATGAGAATTTTGATTCTGTTCTTAAAATAATTCTTAGAGCTGTATTTGCATGTGAGATTTTGTAGGTTCACTCTGCCTCCTTCTGCAAACAAGGCTGAAGATGGAGAATGAGTACCATGGCCTCTAAGAAAGGCTTCGTGAATCTTACATCTGGAGAAAACTGCTAAAGTAGCGTGGTTTTACTAGTCAGGAAAACCAAGTGAGGTTTGCTAAAAGCCAAACCAGACTATATCAGCTGAAGCAGTCTTCTGAAATACCACATTTGGAGATAAGTACTAGGAATGGAGCACCTAACTCAGGTTCTATAATTAAGGTCTCACCGGGAACAGGCTAGGAATTCCTATTTAGATTTAAAACATGTAATCAGCTGACAGAAGTACTCTGCAATGAAAAGGAAATGTGCTGGGGAGAGCAGGTCATTTTTCTCTAGCATTTTCTTCATTGATAACACTTTCAGTACAGTACAATGTTGTTTGTTAGTTACTACTCATTTCACAGATTTGGGAGCTGAATGAGACACCAGAAACCATTGTTAAAGCTGCATCTTCACATCTTCCCAACTCATCAGTCCTTGCCCCATAACCAGTGCTGCTTTTCTCTTTTAGATTATTGCTGTAACATTCTCACTTTTGGTCTCCCTAATTCTAGCTCGTTTTACTTTCTCACTTTAGATAATGGTCTTTTAAGTCCATTGACTTTAGTACTGTTTTTTATCACATCACTCCCCTACTCAAAAACTTAGGGCAGCAACTCCCTGTTCTCCCTCAAGTAGAAAGTTCTTAATTGTTTTTAGGGGCCTAGACAGTTTGCTTCTAGCCTAATTTTCCAGTCTTTTCCCCCTGGTTTCCTAAGATCCTATCCTTATAGGACCTGAGTCACATTTTCCTTCTTGGCAGATGCTGCTTTCTGTACCTGGAATCCTTCCCCCTGGCCATTTGTCCAAATTCTGCCCACCATCCAGCAACACCCCCACTTCGATGAGACCTTTCCTTGGTCACTCCAATGGGAAGCAACCTGCCTTCCTTTTAACACCCATGGTCTCACTCAGGTCTCTTATATTTATCACATATGTCACATATGATAATGCTGTATATTATCATAATTTATGCGCTCTTCTTCTTCTTGCAGATTTTAAGCCCTTGCAGATTTTAAGCTCTTGCTGTGTCTTACCCTTATTTGTATTTCCCATGGTGCCTAGCAGAGCACTTTGTGCCACATGGATATTTGTGCTTAATGAATTAACAGTGCCTGTAGCTCCAGTGATGGGCCATTGGACAGGAAAGGAGCTGAGGGGAACATGTGCACAGGTACACAGGGCTTTGTGCCACCGTGAGTGTACGTACATAGAAACGATGGCTTACTGGCTACAGAGGTTCCTTTTAAATCTACGAACACTCTCTGTTTAAGCAATAACCTTCTCTGTTGGGGGCTGTAAGCTGAGAGACTGACTGCAGCCGCAAGCTGGAGTTTGCACTTATTATTTTTGTTGGCCACCTTGATCTGTGCCTTTCCAAAGTGGTTGAATGGTTTCCTTAGTAAATGCAAATATGTGTGCTACATCAATCCCTCTTTCAGAGAACACAACTGAAATTAGTAATTGAAAGTGAAGAGAGAATTTAAATAGAAGAAGTTTTAGTTTTGCCAGGCTATAGCATAGGATGAAAGTTGTAGCAGGCAAGTTATGATTAATGGCCAGGTTAAAGATTCACTTCCAAAATAGCAGTGTGAATAATAACCTCTCCCAAGTTCCAATTCATAGGGAGTTTCTCAAACCAGCCCCTCAGTTCTTAATTGATTGAAGTAATTGTGACAGGAAATCAAAGCATTCTACTTCAAATCTCCCCTGTAGGATTTAACCAGAATTTCCAAGATGACACTTTCCTAATGTGTGATGTCTGAACTGCTAACTTTTATGGGCCATTTGTTTTAGGAGGGTGATCTTTTAAGCCTGAATCTTTCTCTGGGAAATTTGGGTTTAGTTCTGACATAGAATCAGTTTCTACCTTTTCTAATAAAACCTGGGCTCTGCCCAGAGACTTATTTTCAAAGTGAACACTGAATGATGAAGCATTTATGTGCTTGGGAGACCACGATGAAGAAGGTATGTGATTTCTTCTCTCTTGTAGCTTTCTGTCTTATGGGGAAATAGAGACATAGTTATTTCAGGTAATCAATGTTATAATACAGTTGAATTGACAGGCCCGGGGAGCACAGAGAGGAGCTATGTGGGAACACTGGGATTGGTTATTGAAGAATGATGCTGAGACTTGCTGATGCGGAGATGGTGGCACTAAAGGCCCAAGAAAAGTGAAAGTAGAGAATGTGTGGGCTTCTCTAAGAATGTTTTGAAATTGGAGACAAAAATCTGTGTGAGTGTCCTTTTTCTGGGGAGATGGCTCTATCCCGATTCAAAACCACTAGTTGCTAGAGCATCTTCATGAATTCTATGAGAAAATGTGCACTTAATGGGCAGAAAAATCAACGTACAGAGTAAGATGAAATTACCAGAGTAGGTAAACTTTGATTGAACCAGTGAGCAGGTGGCCTTTCCAGTTGCAGCCAGGTGTGGTGTATAGTTTCCAGTTATTTTCACTTAAAAAGCAGCACCAAGCAAAACAGATGTAATCGTAAATTGTAATTGCCTTCAGGTCTGGGCTGGTAACTTGCTGTACCCCCCTGCCCCACTTAGTACAGTGTGACTTGGGGGAGGATCTTTAGTCAGTATTTGTGGATTTATTGATTGATGTAATTGTGACAGAGAATCAAAGCTTCCTATTTCAAATATCCCCCGTAGGATTTAACCAGAATTTCCAAGATGATACTTTCCTGAGAAAACGGATTGCAAGATAGCTAAATGTCAAAGGAAATTTGTCCATTTGGACAGGCAATGAATCAGGGCATAGTTAATTGCGAAGGCTCTTGGATGTCAAATCACCCGAAGACATTATTCTAAGAGACTTAGAAACTCAAGGGAGCTCTGGGGGCAGGATTTGCAGATAAAGATTTAGAGGAAAAGCTCGTGCAAGAGAAAAGTCCTTGGTAGCATTGCTAAGCTCCCAAGTTTTCCAAATGATAATTAGTAGCACCTGGATCATACGGGTGTCTGGCACATTCTGACCTCAGAAACCTCTGGAGTACTCATTCCGGAGCTGAATGATTCACTCACCCGTAATCCTTAGCTCACACTGGATACTTCTTTATACGTTGTTCTCCAGGGAGAAGATAAATGGGTTTGGACATAATGGCTTGGATTATCCCAGAGGTTTGGGGTTGTAAATTGAGCATAATGATTATCAAACTTTCTTCTGAGTAATAGATCCAAACATAGAATCTGGGGACAGACTTTCTGCCTTGGCCTTGAAATATCATTGCAATATTTCTTCTGTCCCACTCTTACAGTGACCTGTAGTGTAATCACATGTCCTAGCAGCTCATGTCCCCTGCTATCGCTAGCTGTTTGCAATGTACATCCAGTTGTACTTAATGAGAACCTCCTCAATGCTGATTACACCCCATGATCTGCTAATGGATGACCCTCGCCTGCCACTTATTGTGTGGGTGACTGAGCTGAATGACCCTGCCAATCCCAGCGATCCAAGATTGTTCACAAACACTAGTTAAATTAGGGCCACAGGGTGAGAATTAAGCCAAGGTTTGGCAGGCCCATTGTGGAGTGGTGAGGAAGTGGTGGAGTGGCTACATCTTCCACCTTCTGAGATTCTGCCCACAAAGTGGCAATTCCTTATAGGAACTCTGACAGACATGTTGGTACTGACTCAGTATTAGTCAGATCAAGGTTCCAATTCCTTTCCATCCCCGACCCTGAAATTCTGTTTCCATTTAGATTTTAATTCAGCTTTCCAAGGGATAGGGTCATTATGTTGCACCATTACCTATTCAGGGATCGGATGCCCCCAGCTACATGAGTAGGTTGTGGGATCTTGTTCATTTTTGTATTCTCATGGTCTAGCAGGGAGCCTGACTTCTGGGAGGCTCTCAGTGAATCTGCGGAGTGACATTTGCTGGGGGGCATGCTTCTGGCCAGTTCTGAGCCCATGGGTGGGTATCTTGGTCTTTATCTAGATTTCTGCAGGAGTTTCTCTGTTCCACACCCAGGCTCCCTTGCATGGGTTGCCTAATTCATGGAACCATGGAACCTCAGACTGGGAGGATGCCTGAGACAGTAACTTGCCCTGCATTTTAGGGAGAAGCCTCTGAGGCTCAGCAAGATGAAGGGATTTGTCTGGGGTCACACAGAGAATTAAAAGCAGAATTGGGAGTAGAGCTCAGTCTAGTGGCTATGGAATTCCTTTCACTTCATAGGCATGCACTGAATTCAATTTTTGTGTGGTCCCTACATGTCAGGCATCCTGTGGGGCACCAGAGATAGGCAGGCAAGAATGAATGGCACTGAGCGTTTGATATGGTTTAGATCTGTGTCTCCACCCAAATCTCATGTTAAAATGTAATCTTAAGTGCTGGAGGTGGGGCCTGGCCAGAGGTGACTGGATCATGGGGGACTGATTTCTCATGAATGGTTTAGCACCATCCCCTTTGGTGTTATTTTTGCAATAGTAAGTTATCATAATATCTGGTTGTTTCGAAAGTGTGTAGCACCTCCTCCATCTCTCTTGCTCCTGCTCTGGCCATGTAAGACGTGCCTGCTTCTCCTTCACCTTCTGCCTTGATTGTAAGTTTCCTGAGGCCTCCTCAGAGGTAGAAGCCGCTATACTTCCTGTACAACCTGCAGAACTGTGATCCAATTAAACCTCTTTTCTTTATAAATTACCCAGTCTCAGGTATTTCTTTATAGCAGTGTGAAAATGGACAAATACAGCATTGTTCACTGAGCCCCTGTCCAGGGTGTGTCTCAGAGCTATTCTTTATATTGACACTTGGCTGTACTCTCAGCATCTCATATCTAGAGCTGTTTGGATGTTTTTCAAGAGTTCTGAAAAGTCGCTGCCCCAATGTCAGTTCTTGCCCTCTTTTGAGGTTGTCAGAGTCCCAAATGCTTCCTCTCTGTACCACTTGCTTTGAACTCCTCAACTGATTTGTGATTACATTAATAACAGTTTTATTGAGATACAATTCACATACCATACCTCGTTCATTTAAACTGTATGACTCAATGGTCTTAGCATATTCACAGAGTTGTGCATTCATCACCACAACCAATTTTAGAATGTTTTCATTGTTCCCCAAATAAACTCCAAACCCCGTCACCATCATTTCCCAATCCCCCATCCTTAGGCAACCACTAATCTATTTTCTGCCTCTATATATTTGCCTACACTTGACCTTCCATAAAAATGGAATTACATAGTATTTATCCTTTTGTGTTTGGCTTCTTTCACTTAGTATAGTGCTTTCAAGTTTCAACTGTGGCAGGATACTGGCCAGAGTCAGCCGATGGTGCCTGACCACCTCTCAATGCTGGCTGCAGGGCCACCACTAGTGCATAAAGCACCTTGGAGTGAATTAGAAAAAGAGGCCCCCATCTGGGCACATGTAGATCTGTGGACACAGGTCTTGGTCAAGAGACAGACTTTGGGCAAGAAAAGGATAGAGGCTGGCCCAAGACTCAAGGACTTGAGGCCTTGAGTCCAAGGATTCAAGACTTGGAGAGTGGAGGGCAGGCTACTTTTGAGATGAGACCCCACTTGCTCTTTGTGAGGGTGTGATGGTGGGTGCTGTAGTGCAGAGAACTCCCTGAACTATATCTATGTAGTCCTGGATGTCGGTAGCTTAACCCCAAGTGGGACAAGCTATGGACCCCATATTCTTTTAGAGCTTGTGACTCTGTAAAAGGAGAACAAAACAAAAAGCTGTGCTTGCATGCCAGCAGCATCTGTGGTGAACTCTTGGGTCACGTGGGAGCACGTTAAAAATGCAGAAGCTCAGGCCCAAACTCAAGACCTACTGAATCAGCATCTTCATTTTAACAAGATCCTTCCAATGATTCTTCTACACGATGAAATTTAGGAAGCAGCTCTTGGCCAAGACAGGGTGGCTTGCCTGTTTATAACTACCACACAGTGGCTCACTTCCCCTCCTCTCCCATTTCCTGTTGGCTTTGCCTTCATCACTGAATCCTCTGGCCTTCCTTTCCTAAGTCCCCAACATTCCTGAGATAAGCATGTACAGCCTGTAGTTTAGGTTTTTTCCTCCCTTCTCTAACTCAAAGACAAATGCAACCCCCCTTAACTTCATCTCTTTTTAAATCTTTCTGCCAGGAATACAGCCCCTGCCTGGCTTAGCCTTGAGCAGCAGCAAAGCACATCTTCAGGCTGACTGGTAACGGGGGCCTTGCATGGCTTTTCCCTGCAGCTAAGATGTATTAATACCTTATGAATAACTTTAACTGTCAAGAAAACCAGGCTAGTGTGATCAGGACTGCTCCTGCCACTCTGCCAAGACTCCTGGGGCTGAGAATTCCTGGAACTGATCAGCTCTTAAAGACACAGCGATTTTTTATCTTCATACCAGAAATCAGTGCCACTGGGGTTAGCGGGAAGGCAGCACCTTGGGAGATGAGTGAGAGTGAGAGCAGTGGGTTAGTGAGGAAAACACCCAGCCCCTCATAGTAAGCCCCTCAAGCTCCATGAATTGGGGATGTCAGGAAGACTGAACTGTTAACAGCACTGAAAGGGGGTCTCTCACCTTTTCAGGCAGTTGGGTAAGTAGTAGTTTCCAACCCAGCAATGGTATTTTTTTTCTCTTTTCTTTTCCTTTTTTTTTTTTTTTTTCCCTTTTTGACGGAGTCTTACTCTGTCACCCACGCTGGAATGCAGTGACATGATCTCGGCTCACTGCAACCTCCACCGCCAAGGTTCAAGCGATTCTCTTGCCTCGGCCTCCCGAGTAGCTGGGATTACAGGTTTGTAC
This sequence comes from Theropithecus gelada, assembly GCF_003255815.1. Lineage (NCBI taxonomy): Eukaryota > Metazoa > Chordata > Mammalia > Primates > Cercopithecidae > Theropithecus > Theropithecus gelada. Next base: position 20,974,707 of record NC_037689.1, read on the forward strand.
CACTACTCCCAGCTAAGTTTTGTATTTTTAGTAGAGACAGGGTTTCACCATTTTGGCCAGGCTGGTCTCAAACTCCTGACCTCGTGATCCACCCTCTTCGGACTCCCAAAGTGTTGGGATTACAGGCGTGAGCCACCGTGCCTGGCCAGCAATGGTATTTGTACAGGCTGAGTTAGGATCACCTGGGGAGTCTGATGAAATATGGTTTCCCTGGGCCATATTTTGATACACAAATCAAAATCTGTGTATTTTGATTTGGTAGATCTAGGTTAGGGACCAGTAATCTAGGGTGAGGGTCTGCAAACAAAATCCAGGCAGTCCAAAGATGGCTCACTGCCAGTTTTTATATGATTAGTTGAGCTAAGAATGGTTTTAACATTTTAAACTGATTGAAAAAAAAATCAGAAGAATAATAATGTTTTGTGACACATGAAAATGATATAAAATTCAAATTTTGATATTATTGAAACACAGCCATGTTCATTCCTTTGAGTATTTGTCTATGGCTACTTGGTGATACAATGGCAGTTGAGTAGTTGTGACAGAGTCCATATGGCTTGTAAAGCTGAAATGTTTTCCTTTACAGAAAATGTTTGCTGAACCTCTAATCCAAGGCCTTACTCAAAGTGTGGTTTGATAACCAGCCTCACCTGGGAGCTTTATAGAAATGTAGAATCTTGAACACCATCATAGATATGAAATAAGCACCTGCCTTTTAACAAGATTCCTGGGTGTTTGGGGCTACTTCTTCCCCACCATGAGGCTCAACTTGGGACTCATCTTGGAGGTCCAGGCCAGCATGCTATAACTAGTCTTGTATATGGTTAATTTATCTGACACATAGCTGGGTTTGAACCATTCTTAAGGTTTGAAGCTTGGTAATCTCCTGATACCTTAGATGCTCTAAAAGCTAGGTTCCTGTTTTATTCTTGCCAATTCTTGGCTAAGATCCAGTGTCCTAATCTGAGGCTGGAGGTGGACTGGCTTTTGCTACCTGCTGACAGATTTCTTAATGCTTCTTGGATTTCTAGACAGCAGTCTCCAGATGTGCTGCCCTGCCAGGATCTTGGTATGTAATATGGCCCATAGCCCTCCACCTTCTCCTACTTCCTTCCATGAAGCACTGCTTCCCAGAGACATTCAGAAATGGTGTATGGGAAGCAGGAGGCATTGTAATTTAGTTGCAAAAGGCTGGATTAAATAGGTTTCTTTATTGCAGGACTGCTCAGGGTCATTGATATGCTAGTGTACCTTGTTACTCTCTGAGAGAGGACAAGGAGGAATAGTGAGGACCACAGAATCTCAAAGTGGGGTCTGTAGACCAGCAGTAACAGCTGCAGAATCTCCTGGGAACCTAGTAGATATATACATTCTCAGACCACACCCCGGAGCTACTGAGTCATGAGCTGGGTATGTGGGAAGTGGGCCTAGTCATCTGTGTTTTAGCAGATCCTCCAAGTGATTCTTATATACCCTCAAGTGTGAGAACCACTGGTGTGGACATTTTCAAATGGTTTTCTCCGAACATCTCACTAGCCAAATGTCTTGTCCTGAAACCAAAAACACAGTGTTAATTGAAATCAATTTGTTGATTTCAATTAACACTGTGTTTTTGGTTTCAGGACAAGAAATTTGGGAACATGACATTGAATTTCCTGAAGCATTTACTGGCGGCAGTGACCACTGCAGGCTTGGGGAGGTAGAAGTAGGGAAGAAAAAAAACCCCAACCTTTGGGTAGCATCATCTGTCCCACATCTGTCTCTCTAGTCATCGTGTTTTGGTTAAAGGAAGTTTTTTTGAGTTGAAAGCCACCAACTTTTGGGTATTATAAACATGTGTTCTTTAAAATGTGTTTTTTTGTATTAAAATGTAAAGAAAGCTGGGGACAGCCCTTGGGGTGTTTCTCTCTCCTCTTCATGTTGCTTCCTTTCAGAATACTCTCTTCCGTAAAATTTTCTCATGCAAATTCCAAACTCATCTTTTCAGGCCAGCCAAGTCCAAATGGCTCTCATTTGAGTGAGTGACCCTTTTCTCCATGGGAAGCCTCAGGACACATTCAGATAGGAGGGAAGCTGTGGCTCTCAGCATGAGGAGACTGTGCCTTCCTTCTCGAAGCTCAGCTCACTCCCTCTCATTCCAGACCTTCTTCCTTTGCCTTCCAGGGCTAGTGGTGTCACAGCCATGGGCCTGTGTTTGAACACTTTTTGGTGTTTACTCTGTGAGGATATGTAACTGCTGTGTTGTCACTTAGTTTGAAATTCTCAGTGATAGTGAGGCTTGAGGGTGAGTTGGGAGAAAGCACTAAGTTATTCTATTTCCTCCATGGGTTGGCCGCTGAGGAGAGGAATGAAGGTTGAGAAAACCATGCAGACCTTGATTTTCAGTGAAAATAGTGAGACAACTGACAACTTCCATTTCTGTACATTTTTGGTGGGCAGAAAATAGATACTGTAGTTTACTTTTCTTGGCTTGGTGGTCTGAATGTTACACATATCTATAAAATGGCCCATTTGATATTGCAGATGAGCTGAAAGTATCCTCTGATGAATGTATTTTAACAAAGTTTTCAAAAATTATAGGCTGGCCACTTTTTTTCCAAAATTTTTTGCAAAAAAAAAAAAAAAAAAAAATTACAGGCTGAGCACAGTGACTCATGCCTGTAATCCCAGCACTTTGAAAGGCCTAGGTGAGAGGATCGCTTGAGCCCAGGAGTTCAAGACCCGCCTGGGCAACATAGTGAGACACTATCTCTGTAAAAAAAAAAAAAAAAAAAAAAAAAAAGAAAGAAAAAGAAAGAAAGAAAAGAAATTAGTTAGGTGTGGTGGCACTCACCTGTAGTTCCAGCTACTCAGGTGCTGAGGTGGGAGGATCGCTTGAACCCAGGTGGTCAAGGCTGCAGTGAGCTGTGATCATGCACTGCATTGCAGACTGGGTGATAGAGTGAGTCCCTTTCTTTAAAACAAAATTATAAAAGTAAAAACATGCTCATTATGAAAATATTCAAATAGAGGCATAAAAAGTTGAAAGCAGGCCCACCCTTCATTTTCCTCTTGATTCCATTCTCTTTTTCCGAAGTTGCCACTCAGTAGTTTGATGTAAGCTTCTGGACAGTTTTCTATGCTTATGATTCTTAAACAAAAAAGGTAAAAAAAATAACGTATTGCTACATGTAACAACAACACAGACATAATGTTCAGTCAAATAAACCAGACACAGAAGAGTACACATGGCAATTCCATTGATACAAAGTTCAACAACAATGTGCAAAACTAGTCCATGGTGTTACAAGTCAGAATAGCAGTTGTCTTTACAGGGTAACCACTGGGAGGGGCCGCAAGGGGGTCTTCAAGGGTGCCAGCAGTATTCTATATCTTGATCTGGGTTGGGAGGTCTCATGGGTATGCACATACATAGAATGTATTGAGTTGTATACACTTAAGATTTGTGCACTTTACTATATATGTTTACCTCAATTATAAAGAAAAAAAATACCTACAAATGTATGTGTGGATGGGGCATAAATGGATTTAAGATGTCTTTGTTAAATTTCCATGCCATTGCCTGTGGGGACTTTGGAAATACATGGTAGTGATTTGGTTTGTCATAGTGATAGAGAAGGCCAGGCCTGCACAATAAAGAATTGACTCCCTCAGAATGCCCATAGCGCCCACATTGAAAAACACTGTTTTAAAAGTTTGCAGACTGTTCTATCAGGCAGGTTTTCAGAACATTGGGTAGACCTTTGAAACAGTCTTGCCTAGATCTTTACTCTGTCTTTATTTAAATGGAGGTGAAGCCTCAAGAGCTGATGTGGATGGATGGGTTCTTGATTTGTTTTTGCCTTCTGAACCAAATTGTAAAGGAGTGGAATCATCTCCTTTGCCAGGGAACAGAGGCAATTTGATAACCCTCAAATGTGAACTTGATGCAAGAGAGAGCTCTTCTCCAGCTCAGTGTCTCCTTCCCATGCTCATAGCTCTCTGAGGCCATGTGGCCTCTGCCAGTGTCTTAGTCTGGAGTCTTCTGCTGAAAGTCTTACTGCATCCTCCTTTCCTTTCTTGGATTTTCTCTGTGTCCCATTTGATCTCTATAGAGGAGAGTTAAGCATTTGAAGGACCACATGCCACATCACAAAATTGCTTTTGTTCCACTGTCTGGTTTTACTTTAAAGGCTAGCCCTCTTTTTGTCTGTCTATGTTGACTGGGGACAGTCAGGCTACAGAGCTTTGTGAATGCCCCTTGGTGAGAACAGGACTTGGCATTTATTGAGGTCCCCTGCTTTGGGCTGACCTCCTCAGATTTAGGTGCTTGTCTTTTTTCTGTTTCTCCTCTCTCCCATCTCTGGGCAATGGGCAGGGACACACTTTGGCCCTTCATAGTATTAAACAATAGAAGGAGACTAAATTGGAAAAATATTATTTTTCCCTTGGACCGGAGTAATGCCTCATTTATAAAGCCTTTCTTTTATTTTTGTTGGCTCTCTAAAGTAGGACCACAATTGATATTTCACAATCCACATGCTGTTTTAATTGTCTTGGCTAATTAAAGGCAGAGTGCCTGGGGATTATGGGTGCCATGGACTCTCCCTGGGGTCTTCCTTTTGGGGTCTGCACAGAAGAGTTTGAATAAGAGGATGGAATATTGTCTAATATTGTCTCTGATGAAGCAGCTGCAGAAAGCAAGGCTGTCTCTGGCAGCTCATGTCTGGCAGGGATCATTCTCTCACCAGGCAGCCATTCTACTGCCATTTATTTCTGGATGAAATAAAGTTAAAATGAACGTTTCAGAGTTGCCTCAATGGGGAAAGAAGTTATATAAAGGCAGTATTTGGATGCCAGAGAGGGAAGAAGAGTCCCCTGTAGGATGGAGCCCCAATTGCCCACAACAGTGACTCACAGCAGTTGCCCAGTGAGCAGTACCCTTATTGTCTTTCTTCCCTTCTCTGTCTCTGCTCTAGTCCATCACTATGCTTCCTGGGATTGCTTCCCAAATGAACTACTTGTACTTTGTCTTAGAGTATGCTTTTGGGGGAACTCAGACAATGGCTAAGCTGGAACTTAACCCAGGATTTTGGTTTCTAGTCCAGAGTTCTTTGTACTGCTGAATTGACTCCTGCTGAATAGAGCTCCCTAGGTCACTGAATGAACTGTAAAGAAGGCTTCTATGATGGACACTTGGAGGTTATTTCACTTATCTTTTGATGCATAAGAAACCACTCCAAAACTTAGTGGTTCAAATAAGTGACAACTATGTATTTACTCATGATGCTGCAGTTTGGGCAGGACTTTGGGGGACGGCTCATCTCTGATTCACATGATGTTGTCTGGGGTGACTCACCTGAGTCTAGTGGATCCAGGATGGTTCTACTCATGTGTCTGTGTCTGACACTTCATCTGGGATGACCGAAATCGTTGGGATGGCTGGTCCCTCTCTCTGCCTCTGTGCAGTCTGCATAGTTTAGCTCTTTTCCATCTCCCCATGTTGCCTTACTCTCCAGCAGGAAGCTGGCATTACATGCAGCTGGTCTCCCAGTGGACAAAAGCCAAAGCTACCAGGACACTTAAGGCATAGATCCAGAACTGTCACAGCATCACTTCTGTTACATTCTATTCATCAAAGAAAATCACAAGGCATGCCCATATTTTGGATGGTAGTGGTAGTGGATGGAGTCTACCTCTTATATGCATTTGCGGGGTGGGAGGAATTGTCAGTGGCCACTATGCAGGCAATCCACTACAGAGCTGGTTTGTGAGGGCATATAGGAGATGGGAGTTTAGTTTTCCAGGATGTTTGCTGGGTGCCTTCTGATTAAATGCTGGACCCCAGGTTGCTAGCCAAGTGTATTAGGCTGTTTAGCTACAGAATGTGGCATATACAGATTCATTGAAAGTTCATAGAAGTGAGTAAATCAGCATCTCTGGGAATATCAAAGGCTCATTTTCCAATGCTTATTGATACTAGCACTACCTCCCTCCCCCACTATCTCAGACTTCTCTCTCTTCCTTCTATCAAAGGCAAAGACTTTATTAAACAAAAATGAACTCAAAATAGAACATAGACCTAAATATAAAGCCTATAAATATGAAACTTCTTGAGGACAACATGGGAGAAAATCTTTGTGACTTGCGTTAGGCAAAGATTTCTTGAATATGACACCAAAAGCATGGTCTATAAAAGGTGTAACTGATACATTTTACTTTATTCAAATTAAAAACTTCTCTCCCAAAGACCCCACTAAGAGAGTAAAAAGAAATATATAAAGAACTCTCTAAACTCAATAACAAGAAAACAAGCCACCTGATTTTTAAAACAGACAAAATATGTTCAAACCAATATGTTCAATATTATTATCCACCTGCTATTTGGATTAAACTCACGCAACTTAACTTCTGCTTTTGTCTGCCAACTGTGAACAAAACCACTTGCTCTTTTAGGGAAGTGATTTGTAATATACAGTGCAAATGTAAGGTATGGTTATACCTCCCACAAAACAACTTGCACACATTTCTGCTCCTTGTAGAGGGCTGACTAGCCATTTTCTCTGTCTCTCTCACTGGACTTTATGTGACAGACACCCACAAATTGCTAGCCATGGCCGTTAAGTAACCACTGGCCACTGGCAATTTGAGGCAGATCATTTACTGTAAGCTCAAGTGGACGTGGGTGTCTCCTACCATGCTTTTCTAAGCCAGGCTGGTTTTTAGGCCTCCCTAAAAAAATCTCCCACTGCCTAGTTGTTCTGCCCTCAAGTGTCCTGATGTCCTTTCATTTCAAGGAACTTGCATCATTTGAGCCTGTAACAAGGGGCTTTTAGTCTTCCTTGGTACTATTGATATGTAAGAAGTGTACTTTGACTTTGATTTTTTTCTTTGAATTCATTTGTAAGCAACGGTAAAGTTTGAAATGTATTACTTCATATTATCATACATTATTTTTTCTCAGGACCTAATGTTAAATTCAATGCTGAGTGCTTAATAAGGATACTGATTACATGAGAAGTAAGTAACAGAACAGTTTTCATCTAGTTTCTAAATTTAGGGAGAAAAAAAAAGCTTGGATGAACAGCTGCAATGTGCCAAATAATTTCCCACTTTTGTGAATCCCAGAGGCCCCTCTTCATGCATTCAACATTCCTGAAATTTCTGGAATAAGAAAAAATTGTGAGAAGAACCCACAGAGTTTTTAAAAATGACTTTATACTTGAGGTGTACTTGCCATGTAATAAACTGTACTGAATTGCTTTCGTACCCTTTTCAAAAATTAATTGGAAATTTTTGTGCAGATCTGTTTCTGGGTTCTTTATTCTGATCCATTGGTTTATGTGCTTATTTCTTCACTAATACCAATGCTGTCTTGATTACTGTAGTTTTGTAATATGTCTTAAAATTGGGTAATGTGATTCCTCTAACTTTATTCTTCTTTTCCAAAATTGTTTTGGCTATAAATTTCATGTAAATTTTAGGATCAGCTTATTTATATCTGCAAAACCTTGCTAGTATTCTGATGGCAATTATGTCACATCTACTGATCACTTTGGGGGAGAATTGATATCTTTAATATTTGAGTCTTTCAATCCATGAACACTGTACATCTCTCCATTTATTTAGGCCTTAGTTGATTTCTTTCACAAACATTTTTTAGTTTTCAGTATATAGATCCCATACATGTTTTGTTAGATTTGTAAGTATTTCATTTTCTGGGACTACTGGAAATGTTTTTATTTTCTTAATTTTACTCTCTAATAGTTTATTGCAAGTATATAGAAATGCAATTGATTTTTGTGGTTTGACTTTGTATCTTGTGATATTGCTACCCTCAAGTGTTGTTTTGTTGATTCTTTGAGATTTTCTACATAGACAATCATGTCATCTGTGAATAGGGACAGGTTTCTTTTCTTTTCATTTCTTTCTTTCCTTCCTTTCCTTCTTTTCCTTCTTTCTTTCCTTCTTTCTTTCCTTCCTCCTTTCCTTCCTTCTTTCCTTCCTTCTTTCTTTCCTTCTTTCTTTCTCTCTCTCTCTCTCTTTTTTCCCTTCTCCTTCTCCTTTTCCTTCTCCTTCTCCTTTTCCTTTTCCTTCTCCTTCTCCTTCTGTTGCCCAGGCTGGAGTGCAGTGGCGCAATCTCAGCACACTGCCACCTCTGCCTCCCGGGTTCCAGTTATTCTCCCACCTCAGCCTCCTGAGTAGCTGGAACTACAGGTGCGCACAACCACACCTGACTAATTTCTGTATTTTTAGTAGAAACGTGGTTTCACCACATTGGCCAGGCTGGTCTCGAACTTTTCACCTCAGGGGATCCACTCGCCTCAGCCTCCCAAAGTGCTGGGATTACAGGCGTGAGCTACCGGGCCTGGCCAGGGACAGGTTTATTTCTTCCTTTCCAATCTTTGTATCTTTTCTTTCTTTCTTGTCTTATTGCACTGGCTAGGACTACCTGTATAGTGCTGAATAGGGTAGTGAGACTGGGTGTTGTGTTGTTCCCAGTCTTAGGGGGAAAGCATTTCAGTCTTTCACCATGAAGTATAATGTTAATTGTGGGCTTTCTGTAGATCCCCTTCATCAGGTTGAAGACATTCTCTTCTCTTCCTAGATTGCTGTAAGTTTTTTTTTTTTTTTTTAAATCACGAATGGATGTTACATTTTGTTAAATTCCTTTTCTGTATTAATTGATATGATCATCTGGATTTTCTTTAGTTTGTTAATGTCGTGGGTTGCATTGATTAATTGATTTTTGAATATTAAGCTAGGCTTCCATTGTCAGGATACATACCATTTGGTGTTAGCGTATTATTCTTTTTATGTAGTGTTGTGTTTTATTTGGTAATACTTTATTGGGGATTTTTACATCTGTGTTCATGACTGATATTGTCCTGTAGCTTTATTTTCATGTAAAGTCGTTGTCTGGTTTTGGCATCAGAGTAATGCTAGCCTTGTAAAATGAGTTGGGACCTGTGTTCTCCACTTCATTTTTGTGGAAGACATTCTGTAGAATTCTTTTAAAAATATTTGATAGAAGGCCGGGCGCGGTGGCTCAAGCCTGTAATCCCAGCACTTTGGGAGGCCGAGACGGGCGGATCACGAGGTCAGGAGATCGAGACCATCCTGGCTAACACAGTGAAACCCCGTCTCTACTAAAAATACAAAAACTTAGCCGGGCGAGGTGGCAGGCGCCTGTAGTCCCAGCTACTCGGGAGGCTGAGGCAGGAGAATGGCGTGAACCCGGGAGGCGGAGCTTGCAGTGAGCTGAGATCCGGCCACTGCACTCCAGCCTGGGTGACAGAGCGAGACTCCGTCTCAAAAAAAAAAAAAAAAAAAAAAAAAAATGTGATAGAATTCACCAGTGAAATCACTGTGCCTGGAGATTTATTTTTAGGAAGATTATCTATTCATCTTGAGTGAGTTTTGATAGTTTGTGCTTTTTGAAGAACTGGTTCATTTCATCTAAGCTGTTAAAGTTATGTGTAGATTTATATATATGGTGTCTGCTGTGATACCCTCTGTTTCATTCCTAATATTGGTAATTTGTTTATTTTCTTTGTTTTTCTTTGTCAATCTTGCTTGAGTTTTGTCAATGATATGAATATTTTCAAAAAAACAGCTTTTGGTTTGATTGATTTGTTTCTATTGTGTTGTTTCATTAATTTCTGCTTTTGCCTTTATTATTTTTATTATGTCCTGCTGCATGCTTTGGGTTTGTTTTGTTCTTTAGTTTCTTAAAGTGGAAGCTTAAGGCATTGTTTTGAGGCCTTTTCCTTTTTCTAATATAAGCATCCGATGCTATAAATTCCCCTCTGAGAACTGTTTTATCCCACTGTACTCTCCACTCCTTTTTGAACTCTATTGACTGAAATGTTAAACATTTTGATATTGTCCCACAGCTTCCTGAAAAAAACAAGATTAAAAAGAAGATTGAAAAAAAAGTTCATTGAGCAAGGGGAAGACTAAGAAAGACAAAAAGTCATGGGGCATCTTCCTACCCTCTTGAGACCACATCTTTTCTAGAGAGAAAAATTCCTAATTCCCAGAGTTTCAGGTATCTAGAATTTGCTATGCAAATGCTATAGTTGCCACTGCTGTCACTCCTGCCCACTGTCACCACAGGATTATATGGGGGCTGGGTCATGAGATAATGGAGAAAATGAACATAAAAGAAAACCAGGGAATTTTCTTCATTCTCTCTGAAGCATTAAAAGAAAACCAGGGAATTTTCTTCATTCTCTCTGAAGTATTACAGGTCTTCTTTTCCACTCTTAGAGTCAGAGATAGAGGGCTTCTCCTGGAACTCTCTCTGTACCCAGTGTCTACTTCTGTGTTTGGGCTGATTTTAGTCTAGTCCTGGGATACCAAAGTAACACCAATTCAGTGTTATCCCAAATTCTTAGTCTGCCTGCTAATGTTTACTTTTTCAGAGTCATCAAATAGCTGTTCAGATGCACTTTGTTCAGGTTTTTCAGCTGCATTCAGTAGGAAAGACAGGGTGAAGTACAATTACTATGTCTTACCCAGAATTGGAATATTGTGACCTATTTTTTTAACATTACGTTATCCTTTTCATGGTAGTCAAATACGTAATTTTCTTCCTCCCTTCCTTCTTTCTTTCACTCTTTGTTTCTTCTTTTCTTTATTTTCTACTTTTTCTTTACTATGATGCCTAGTATATTGTTAGACCTGGATAAATAACTTTTGACTTCATTGCAGATGGTAAAAAGTCTTTCGGGTGAGGTTTTATAGTCATTATAATTTAGAGAAAGGATTGGGATTGTTTATCATTGGAAAACACTTTGTTTTCTAAAGATATATCTACTAGGATGAGAGAAGAAAAAATCATAATCTAAAAAGTGGGGAGTAATAGTCTTATAGGGTCACTGTGGGGAATAATAGTCTTATAGGGTCACTGTGAAAGTTCAGAGGGATGATATATTTGTACCAGGAACAAATATGTTACATTTGTTCCTTTAAGTAAATCTAGTCCCATCCAAAAACATATTTATTGACATTAGCTCATTTTTGAAAGCCTTTTTAAAATGAGCTAATATCAATAAATATGTTAATAATGAAAGGAACCTAACAATGCAGAATGATTATGCATCAAATGCTGTATGTTTACTGTGGTTTGAATGTTTGTCCCCTCCAAAAGTCATGTTGAGATTTAATTGCTATAGTAACAGTATTAAGAGGTGGGACCTTTAAGAGGTGATTGGGCCATTAGGACTCTGCCTTCATGAATGGATTAATGCCATTATAGCAGGAGTGGGTTGTTAGTTATCTCGAGAATGGGTTCCTGATAGAAAGGAGGAGTTTGCCCCCTCTTTCCCCTTCTGTCTCATGTACTCTCTTCTGCCCTTCTGTCATGAGATTATGCCGCATTAAGGCCTCACCAGATACCATTGCCATGTTCTGGGACTTCTCAGCCTCCAGAACTGTGAGCTGAATAGACTTCTCCTCTTTATTAATTACCTGTCTGTGGTATTTTAACAACAGATGGTGGACTAGGGCAGTGACCTTCTTCTGCTTTATTAGATAGCTTATTTGAAAAGTGAACGAGCAATCCTGCTTGTAGTCTGAGGAATGGAAATTGTGGAGTTGAGGGAGATTCAGTAAGAGATGATCTTTCACCCAGATGAGGCTATTGTTAAACTTTTCATTAAATTGCTTTTATTTTGGCCCTTGTATTGGTATCATCAGACATTAAACAGCCTTAAAAAGTGAAATGATATCCAGTCATCTACAAAAGAGTGAATTGTGAGGAATTATGTGGCTTATTTCCCAGTAGAGACAAGTGATTTCACATTCTGCAACAGACCCATGAGCCACACAAGTCACATGAAAGGTGGCCATAGCTCAGGTGTTTGGCTCAGCTTCCTATTCCATCCAAGCTATTTCTAATCACAGATGAACCAGCCACACATTCTTATTTTGAGTTGACTTCAGCTTAATTGCAATAAAGTTAAGGATTGGAAAACATTTGTGTTAACATCTACATTCTGTTCAAAACATCAACAAAAGCCAAATCCTCCAAATTAATAGGCTCTTTTGAAGTCTTCTCTTTTGAATAAACAGGGTTGACATGTAATTCATCATTAACTCATAAAAACACTTCAGTAATATAAATCAGGATTGAAGTCCAAAAGCCATTCTGCTTTCAATTAGAGCATCCAAACCCGGTATCCGAGACCTTTTGTCCTTTTTTATTTCCCAGCCACTCTGTTATTTTGTCAATCTCATCTCCCTCCTCATCTGTATCCTGCTCACGCTCTAGAAATCAAGTCTTTCCCTCAGATGCAATGCCTGCATCCGAATTTTAAAAGTAGTTAATAGAATATACCAACTCCATGTTTAAACAGGAAGAAACTAAGGCTCCTGAGTGGTGATGGGGCTGGCCAAAGTCACATGGCTAGCTAGTAGCAGAGCTAGATGAGGATTCTTAGCATCTCACTCCATTATTTTACTCCTAGTCTTCTAGAAAGACTCTGTGCTGTTCTCAGAGTCTCACCTCTGAAATAGCATACTAAGGTTTTAATTCACTCACAAATGTTTTTAATACCTTATAAGTATATGAAAGAAAACCAACTTGTGATGTTATTAGGTTGGTGCAAAAGTAATTGTGGTTTTTGCCAATGGCAATGGAAAAAAAACCACAATTACTTTTGCACCAACCTATAGACGTCAGGATAGTGGCAGGTGTCTGACCATGTTCTGTTTCTTGATCTGAGTTTTGTTACATGGGTGTGTTCAGTTTATAACAATTCTTTGAATTGTGTACTTTTTAAAAAATGAAATATCTATTACAAGTGGCTTATGGTATTATCCCTGAGTTTTGCTTGGGCCCCAGAACTTAATATGCTATTAATGTCCTTTATTATGCAATGAGTCACCTTTCTCATCCAGCTTAAAAATTAATTTTCCTCTTCACATTCTTTTTTTTTTTTTTTTTTTTGAGACGGAGTCTCACTGTGTCTCCCAGGCTGGAGTGCAGTGGCGTGATCTCGGCTCACTGCAAGCTCCGCCTCCCGGGTTTACGCCATTCTCCCGCCTCAGCCTCCCAAGTAGCTGGGACTACAGGCGCCCGCCACCGTGCCCGGCTAATTTTTTGTATTTTTAGTAGAGACGGGGTTTCACCATGTTAGCCAGGATAGTCTCGATCTCCTGACCTCGTGATCCACCCGCCTCGGCCTCCCAAAGTGCTGGGATTACAGGCTTGAGCCACCGCGCCCGGCCTTCACATTCTTTTATTCTGCTCTCCAGTATACTTTTGCTTCCCGGCGCCTGCCTAACGTTTGTACCATCAGCGTTGTAGAATCCTACTTCAAAAGAAGCATTTGCTTACAGCCCAGAATCATAGCGGTGATCATGCAGTGATCTTAGCCCCCACCCCAGGGTGCTTGCTTGTTTGATAGTCACTGTGAGTGTTCCTAACAAGCCAGGGCATATCTGGATTCATCATTTCCCTGCACATCTGTGCTCTAAATCTCCAGCAATATGTGTGATAAATAGTCTGGAGCTTATTTTCTAAACGACAGCAGTGAAACCTTTGAATTGAATCTGAGACACGTGAAATTGGTATTCTCTGAGGCTTCTCTCTTCCCCCTCCTCACCTTTCTTTTACAGCAGGGGAAAAGGCAGAAACCTAAGTTTGTAATTGGCAGTGGATTGAAAGCCGTAGATCCTTCTCTCCTCTCCAGAGATAAAGAAATGATCTTTTGTGAGCGTTCATCACTCTGTCTTTTTATTATTTCTCTCTCTTACTTTAGGGTCTTATTTTGTCCTGTCCTCCACGTTTCTCACCACTTCCTCCCCAAAGGTTGCTTTTTCATAGCGTAAAAGTTGATCCTGAGTCTGTGTGCAAGACATTATTTGGTACTACAATTTCACAGAATCATAGAATCTTAATCTTGGAAAGGGCCATAGAGCCCCACCCTACTTCCCTCATCTCACCCCTCTTGCCAGCATCCTTTGGCCTCATGGGAACACTTCCAGCTTCAGTAAGCTTTGATGGAATCTCAAGATGGTCTCGAAGTCTTAGAATACCCTGCCTCACACTAGGCTAAAATCAGCTCTACATAACATATAGCCATTGTCCTTATTTCTCACTTTTGGTACTGCACAAAGTAAGTCTCTGTCTATTTTTATCCATGGGATGGCCATTGAGAAATCAGAACACAGGGATTCTATTTCCTTTTAGTCTCATTTTCTTCAGGCTACAAATCTAAAGTTTATTCACCATGCAACAAACTTTTTGTTTATTTGTTTACTTATTTATTTGCTGTGAAAGCTAGTCTCTGTTGGTCATTTTTTGTTTTTCCTTTCTAGCATCTTCTGGCATTTCTGTGTCCTTCTTAAAGTGTGGCCCCAAGTGATAAATATTTGAGGTGATAGGTATGTAAATTGCCCCAATTTAATCATTATGCATTGTATGCACATATCAAAATATCACTCTGTATTCCATAAATATGTACAATTATAACATGTCCAAAAAAAGAAAAGAAAAAAAAAAAAAAGAATTGGCCCAAATGGTCTGTTATTCCAGTGTGGTTGCTTCAGTCCAGGATAAGCCAGACTTCTTTGGTTTAGCCTCTGTCCTCTTGCAGGCCACTATTGCTCTTTTTTAAGAAACTATTTCACCTGCTGGCTCACAATGTGGACAGCTAGCTGGCTGCTCTTTCCCAAACCTGCCAGGGGAGGTCTCCCCGCTTGCTGCTGGGTGTACAGCTTAGTGTAGGGAGAGAAATACAAGACTTCACGTTTATAATCCCTATTAAATTCTTCCTTGTAGGTTTCAAACTAGCTATGGCCTATGATTTTGTCATCTGTTGGTTTTGCCCATCTGTAGCCAACATTGTTGATGCCCTGTGCCATCTCCCCTCATCCCATCTCTGGATTCATCTGCAGCTGAGGTAGACAGTTCTCAAACATATTGACAGTTTCTCAGCTTAGATGTCCACATGTCTTAGAGGCTTTGCCTTTGGATTTTCTCCAGTCCCGTGGGAGCTCACTCAGCAAGAATTTCTGGTAGAGTAGGGGACGTAACACCCCACCAGCTCTTAGCCAAAAAGGACAGGAGTCTGTGGGTAAATACCTGACCTTTCATGTCCCTGGGTTGTGTTTCCTCAGAGTCTCCTCAGTGGGAATGAATCCAGGTTGCCCCCAGAAGTAACCCCATTAGTATATCTTTATGGGCTCTTCCCCTTTTCCTTTCTCATTTCCCCTGCTTTCTCACTGCGCTTCCTGGGATCACCTTCCAAATGAACAATAGCACCCAAGTCCTTGTTTCAGACTCTGCTTTGGGAGAAACAAAACTAAGATCTTGTTCTCTCCAGCTTGGTTATTTTCTACAGATTTATTCCTCTTAATTCTTCCTTCACTGGTAGAATGACACAGAGCCCTACAGCACATCTCCTGAGAGGAGGTTACCTGTTAATGGGTTGTGAAATTCTTGTAGTGGTCATGATCAGCACTTTTTAAAAACTAAAATGTAATAGAATAGCAAATATAAGAGGGCATCATACCTTAAAGATTGTTCCGTGAAACTTATTTTTCGATCATATAAATGTATGTGTGTACTGAGTCACAAGATGAAACATTTTCTGTGGATTATATTCAAAAAAGTGAAAAGTAATTGCTTTCTGTGAATACAATTCATGAATCAGTATTTCTCTAAATGGACCTTTATGTAAACTAGATTTACTAGAGGAGGCATTCTCTTGGGTAAACCAAAGAAATGAGGTTACTTTGGCCTGATTTGCTCTTTTTGAACCAATGCTGATTCCAATGCTATTCTAAAAAATTCTTCCTTTTTTTTTTTTTTTTTTTTTGTTAATAATCTGTACTAAAATAACGCTTAGGATAAAATTGAAACTTTTCGTGTCTACAGTTTCCATACTCCATATTTTTACTGGTTTGAAAACTGTCTATCCACAGTCTTTGACACTTCTTTGGTTTCCCTTAATTTTTCAGTGATTATGAAGAATAATTTCACTGTCCACCCTTTATATTCTTTAAGGCCCTGGGATGTAGTTTCCCTGGATCTCGAAATTTGAGCTCAGGTAAAATTGCCAGCTGGGGTCTCATTACTCTTGAGCCCCTCTTCCTAATCTGTGACTTTTTTCCACATATAATAGTAAAGCAAGAAAGATATTTAGGTGGACTTTAAGGAAGAAATTTCAACTTTCCTAAAAGTGAAATGTTGAGAACAGCTTGGGAGTAGGCTGGGAAGGCTGTCTCCAAACTTTTGAGTTTTCACTGGGACACTCTCAGTACACGAGGCTGGTGCCTGCATCAGATTATCTTTCAAGAGTATTTCCAGATCTAAGACTCTCTAATTTTATTGGCAAAGCATATCTTTTAGTTGGAGGCCCAAATGGTAATTTTTAAGAACTTCTCGGATAAACATGTTCTTATCATTGCAAACAAATGAGAAACAAACCTAACAAGCTCTTTGCATCAAATATATTTTAATTGCTCTGCTTGAAAAATTTTAAACAATGAGTAGAACAAAAGAATATTTATATAATATGGATATGGTAAACAAACAAAACAAAACACAAACACCTCTACTTACCAGCCAGTTTAATAAGAACTTACCAAGAAAAGAGCAAAAACGTTACCCTGTAGTCCTTGCAATTCTTTCCTCTGGATTCTTTTCCTTTCCCTATCTCCTCAGAGGTAACCAATGTCCTAAATTTTGTATTTATCATTCCTATCATTAGCTTTATAGTATTACTGAATATGTTTTTGTCTCTAAAAATACATTATTTACAGCTGGGTGTGGTGGCTAATGCCTGTAATCCCAGCACTTTGGGAGGCCGAGGCAGGCAGATCACCTGAAGTCAGGAGTTCAAGAACACCCTGGTCAACATGGTGAAACTCCATCTGTACTAAAAATACAGAAATTAGCTGGGAGTGGTGGCACGTGCTTGTAATCCCAGCTACTCAGGAGGCTGAGGCAGGAGAATTGCTTGAACCCAGGAGGTGTATGCTGCAGTGGGCCAAGATTGTGCCACTGCACTCCAGCCTGGGTGACAGAGCAAGACTCCATCTCGAAAACAAAACAAAGCAAAACAAAACAAAAACATTATTTACATTTACATGCTTTTGACTTGTGTATAAATGGACACGTGCTGAATATATTCTTATACAACTTGCTTGCTTTTTTTTCACTTAACATTAGATTACTAAGAGTTGCTCAAGTTGTTACATGCAGTTGTGTTTTTTCATTCACGTTACCTTGTAAGATCCCATTGTGTAAATATGCCATCATTTATCCATGCTACTCTTGATGTGCATTTTGGGCTGTTGCTAGTTTTATGTTCTTGTAAACAGTGCTGTTGGGAAGATTCTTCTCTATCTCCCTTGAACAATGTGCAGGAATTTCTCTAGACTAAGTACCTAGGAGTTGAATTGCTGGATAATATGCATACATATCTTTGACTTTGTTCAATAATGCCAAATTATTTGCTAAGGAAGTTATACCAATCTAAACTTCTAGCACCAATGTGTATTTCCATTGCTCAACATCCTTGTTAACACTTGATCTTGTTATATTTTTAGAGTTCTTCCAAACTAATGGGTAGGAAATGGTATCACTGTGGTTTTAATTATTGTTAGTGATATTTTAGTAATAATATAATGGTAATAATAATATGGTTATTAATTCTCAGGGGAAGGATTTTCCTTCTTTCACTCAGTGCCAGGGTACAAGATGAGAACTTTTCTTTGTAGTCCCTATACATGGGTTGGATTTATTTCACTCTTTACACTGAGAGTATAGGCTGTTGGTATATCAGCTTTGTGTAGGAGGTGAGGGGGAGGGGATGTAGGCAGTCTCCTCTAAAACTGATGATCTTGAATGGTCCCTGGAGTTTGTCTTCTGTATCCAAGGTCTCACCAGTCCATGGAAATTAAAGCTCCGTTTTGGCAGTTGTCCTCAGAATAAAAGGTGAGCCTTAATATCTGGTACCTAATCATGATCCTGCTTTCACAGTATTTCTTACTTTCTTGCAAGCTAAAAGTGGATTTTTTTCATTGATTTTCATGTAAGCACAGCCAGGCTACATGGCTC
The DNA here is from genome assembly GCF_003255815.1 of Theropithecus gelada. Classification (NCBI taxonomy): domain Eukaryota; kingdom Metazoa; phylum Chordata; class Mammalia; order Primates; family Cercopithecidae; genus Theropithecus; species Theropithecus gelada. The sequence goes on from NC_037689.1 coordinate 20,992,762, forward strand.
ACCATACTGCCTGAAATAGGATCCTAATTGTTTGACTTTGAAATTGATTCCATTTTCAACCTTTAGTTACTTTCAAATATATTTCATGATATTGTGCTACAGCAATCTGTAATTTGATGTTTTAAGGACATATGTACCTCCTCAAACTATCCTCTTCAGATTCACAAACTAGAAAATTCTCAGTGGAGATGGCTGACCCACCACTTGTTCAAGATTTTACAATAAGACAAAAGGTTGCCATTTGCAAGCATTTGAGAAAATTTTTTTGTATGTTCCTCAAGGGAGGAGAGAAAAAACCTGCCTAGAGTGTTTCCCATTTGCTGTCTGCTTTAATTTTTCATTTACAATTCCTTGCTCAGAATTTCATTGAAGAGGGGAATTTCTAGGAAGCATTGGCGTTCGTGCTCTAAAAATGCCCTGTCCTAACTTCCTTAATTCAGCCTTAACGATGATGAAGATCCCATACCCAGTTTGATTGTGCTGTGTAAAATTTGAATGTGACTTGACTACTACACATGGAAAAACATTAAAAGACCCATACTAACAAAACAATTACTGACAGTTGTTGTTAGGGCTGCAAAATAGTGTGTTTGTACATTCCCCCCCCCCTTTTTTGATAGGTTTCATGTGAATTCATGTGAGTACCTTGATTGAATTAAATAATTCATGTAAATCACCCAAGGCAGTGCCTGAGGTAGTGTCTGTTAACTAAACAGTAGGTATTTCTTCTCTCTTACAAGTTAGGACTGTAAGGACTGTGTTAGGACTCACTGGTGTCTACCTTGGCCAATAAGACCAGATAAGATGGTGCTGTACAAAGCTGCTCCTGCATGGTAAAAGGCTGGAGAAATGGTTGCTACTTCATTTAATTTACCTTTTACTTCCTTCTTACCCTGGACTTTCATCTGTATACCAGGATGCTGGAAAATTGCTCAGAAAGACTCAGTTTTTGGCAAAGTTCCCTTTAGGGCACATACTGCCTTTTTCACTGGCCCATGGTTTCTGAGAACTGGCCTCATCCCAGCAAATGAGGACTTCACCAGTCCCTCCAGTCCCCTCCCTGCAGACAGCCTTCCTTGATCCTGGGGGAAGGACAAGGGAGCCTGTCACTGCAGGCCCTTCTCCAGCAAGGGACTGGGAAGGGGCCAACATGCCTGCAGGCTCCTGTATTGACAAGTTGCAGCATCCTTAAGAGCAGCCAAGAAATAAAATGGTAATTTGTGTTTGCATCTGGAATTTCTGAGCTTCAAAATCTTGGATCACAGCACTCTCAATAACAGAAAACAGGACACACATATAAATATCCACATCCATATTAGCCTCTTTGTTAGACTCTGGGTCAGCAGCTCGAGACTGAAAAGTAGCAGGATGATTGTACAGGAAGTAGAATGAACCTGAATGCTGTGTTTCAGGGCAGGGGGCAGCAGGCATAAGAGGGAGGAGAATGGCCTCCCCGTTTATTGCACCCTGAGCCATCCCCCCAGGAACATCTAGAGCTTGACTACATTATGGCTTAAAACAGCTCTTATGGACTCTCTAGGGGACCTGATCACCACTGATAATGTTGTTTCCAAGGAAAAACCAATTTCAAATTATGAGCAACTGATTTATAAATGCACTTTGGGGACGCTGCCATCCATAGGTGAGAGGCCACATGACTCCCCTGTCATCAGTGCCCTGATACTTTGGCAGGGTTACAGGCCACCCTGTGCCTCTTTGTGGGGCTCTCTTTAGCTGGACAGTGGGCTAAATGTGGTATTCGTTGGATAGCACCAGACGCCTATCCATGCAACATATTATCTCCACTTGCCTGTTCTGCTGCCTGAGGTTTCCCCATGAGGATCAGGAAATTTCCACAATGAGAAGGAAGCCATTTGGGGAACCCTGTATAAAACTAGTGTGTTAAGGCATTATGTAAATATGAGAGTAGATAAATGACTTAAGTGATACGTACAGCAAAGACTATTCTGATTATCAACTTGGGAGTTCTAGATAAGTTGTGTAATACAATTGTTTTCAAACTCTTTTGATTGCTACCTGCAGTAATAAATATATTTTATATCACAATCCAAAACACACATATACTATGCACACAGTATGTCATCAAATCCAAAACTATCAGTCGTCAGTCACCATTGTTTTAGGTATCACTAAAAAAGAAAAATGATGCCAATTAAACTATGCCATTCCATTTATTATAGAGCTCATCTTGGGTTCAGGGAAATTAAAATGTAAAAATAGTGTTGTTTTAGAGTTAATAAAATATATATATATATATATATATATGTATGTGTGCGTGTGTCTGTATAATTGAAACAAAAGTGTCATGAAACAATGCTCATTTTTACTATGTATGGTGTATTATGAGTATCTACCACTTTCCCCTATTCTAATCTAATGTATTTTATTGCACATAAAGCTGGTCCTACTAAATTTATGGAATGGCTCACAAATGTTTTAATTTAATTTTAATGTGTTAAGTCTGAGCTACAGTATTGTTTTGAAATAGGGAATTGGAAATGATACACTGAGACTAATTTCTTATCCCAAACCAGATGTCATGCTGTATGTTTTAGTCATTTATTTCATTCAAATGTAAATTGATGGTCTACTGTTTAAGTCAGGACTCTTGATGGCACATGACAGAAACCAGTTTCAAAAAAACTTTGAAGAAAGGATGGGCTTATCGTTTTATGTTAGGCAGAGGTATGCTGGTGGGGCCAAGCAATACTGGAACCAAGGGCTCAAATATTGTGGGATCTCTCTTTCTCTCTAACTTTCTCTGTTTTGTCTCCGCTTTTCTTTGATGGTTTCATTCTCTCATATTAGCATTCTGTATGAGACTTAATCTTTGTCATTGGCAGCTTCAGGGCTCACATCTTCCTCATTTACCACCAGAGAAAAAATCCTTCCAAGATTCTCATTGGTTCATGTGATTGGTTCATATGATTGCTCCTGTAGTCAAGGGATAAGATAAACTCACCTCTACTAGAATCACATAGGTGTCATGAGGAATAATGCAGTTTTCCAAAAGAAAGGGTCTTGTTTCTTTGAGAGGAACATAATAGATGTCCATCACACCTAGGAAGTGCTAGCACCAGGCATTGTGTGCTGGGGTTTAGCCTCACACAACAGGTATTGCCAAAAGCCTGCAGATGACCATTTTGAAAACTAGAATTGCCATTAGCTTAGTTGCACCTTCATTTTCCCGCTAGAGCTTGAGTCTCCCAGTGAAGATAATAATAACTGACAACAGCCACTGTGTGACTGTCAGTTCAAAGGCGCCGAATGGAAAAATGGGTGCTTTCAAGAGAGAAGCTACCCAGAAAAGAAATGATTCTACCTTCCACCACAGGCAGAACTGGCCAAAATAGCCATCTGTAAAAGACTTCAAGTAAAGTCCAGGTTTTTGTTCTTGGGTGCTCGTATTCTATTCCCTGTTGGGGAAACAGAGAATGTTTGTTTTATAAGGAAGAAGCCTTAGGTTTCAGCTGAGCAGACTGCAGCCTGTCACTTCCAAGCATTCTCATGATGTTCATTTCAGTGTTTCGGTGCTGTTTTCTGGAAATATCTTTCTTCACACTCTCTTCTCTCTCTCTTTCTGTCATTTAATGTACTATATTAAAATATCAATCTACAGCTGGCAATTAAAAGTTTACTGCCTACAATTATCAGTACATGCTGTGGTGATTTTATTTTATTTTCTTAGACTCTGTCTTTTCTGAATTCAGTTATTCTCAGTTTTGCCATGATGTGCCAGAATTTTGTAAATTATACTGCTGGGTTACTGCCAAGAACGACGTACCAGTCGCAGCTTTATTTGGGCAGCTTTTTTGTGGCTTAAATACAGTATCTGTTTCTGTAAGTACAGCCTTCACTGAGGGAGATGGATGTCTCATTTTGATATTGATGGAACAGCTTGAGCATATCAGTAACGTGTAGACTAAAGTCTCAAGGGGCAGAAAACTTTTGAGAGTCTGTTAGTTTCACAGGGGCAGTAAGGGGAAAGAAATCCTGACCGTATTCCCTGAAGAGTTTGATGTCTAGCTGGGAAGAAAGAACTTGAAATGACTTCTGAAAATCCAAAGCAACATCAAATCAGTGCTAATTTAAAAATGTGAACAGAGTGCATCGATGTGAATGGAATGGTTAGGAAAGATAAACTGGGAGAGCTAGGCTTTGAAATAGCTTTAAGCACAAGAAAGGAACTGAGAGGAGGGGAAGGGCTTTCAGGTAGGTTTCTGAGTCATGAAGACAGAAACAAGGAGTTGTGAAATTGCATGAGATTTAGGATCAGAAATGTTCAGTCCTTGTTCTCATATAACTGATAATCACTTCATTCTCTGAACTGATAATACAATCACATAAACAAAGTGGCAAAGAGTTGTTGCTCTCCCCAGGTTTACATTCTAGTCACTGAATGCTACCTGCCTCATAAGGTTACACTGCGGACTTAAAGAGGCAATGGAAATGAAAGAGCCGGGCAGATTTTTAAAATGATGTGCCACGGTAATTTGTTTATTGCCAGGTGGAGAAGGAGGAGGGCAATTTGATTTGCTTGACTGCTGTTGTCCCAGCTAGAGGTTGAGGATGGGAGTGTACTAGGGGAACATAATTTGAAAACGTGTACTATGCTCTTCTACACACTACTGCTGCCCCATTTTACAGATGAGCAAACTGAGGCTCAGGAAAGAAAAGTGGCTTCCCAAATCAGGATGGCACTGGAACTTAATCCCAGGGCTTTTTCAATTGCATCCTACCAGAGAGGATGGCCATGAGCAGTTGAGGAAACTCAGTATCTGCTTGCTGTTTCATGGGACATAACATCTATGCCCTGAACAAATCAGAGAAAAGTAGACTTCCACCACCAATCCCCCAAAGGCTTTCTCAGATTTTCAGATTCCTTCATTCTGAGGGAGGATAGAATTAACTTAACAAATGTAAGTTTTCAAAGTATTTAAATCACTGTTTTTCTAATACTTTTGACAAGACCCACAGGAAGAAATATATTCTACTGTGACCTATTGTTAGAGTGAATATATTATTTATTGTACCAATCAGGAAGGTTTTGAGTGTGAAAGAGAATGCTATTAATAATAATGTTAGATGGTAACCATGTGAGGTGATGGATATGTTAATTAGCTTGATTATGGTGATTATATCACAATGGATACGTATTTCAAAACATCATGTTGTAAACCTTAAATATATATAATTTTGTCCATTATACCCCAGTAAAGCTGAAAAAGTAATGCTGGGACAACAGGCATAAAATGGGACTGTGCTATGCAAACTGGGGACACCCTACCATACATATACCTATATAAAAACAAAAATTATACAAAGTAAGGTTTATTCTTTCTATGTGCAGTGCACCCTGACATTTTCAATTCTATTTCACTACAAAAATACTAGTCATGACCTACTAAATGGGGTCAACAGTTTGAAACATAACAATTCTTAGTTGATTGTTGGTATCGCTTAGGCACTTATGATGGTAGTAAAGACAGGGATTTGGTAAGGTGAATGTCTGATATGTCCTATAAACTTGTTTCATCTGAACATTCTGTTGAATTTTCTGCCCCAAGAAAAGCACTGGTAATAAACATTTTCTTCAGTTTATTCCCCATGATTAGCAAAAGGTTTAGATTAATCTTTCTGGATCCCTTTGTTCCATTTGGAACAAGGATCTTCCTCTGTGTATTTCCCCTCTTTTCTTACCCTTGGGCTTTTATCTGTTAATCTGCCACTTATTTAGAGAAGTAAGGAATCCGAGGAAGAATGTCTCATTTACAGATTCTGGCTCTCTGTGTACTTGTTCTGAGCCTTCATCTTGGGGTTGAAGCTGGTGCTCTGAAAAGCTGAAGTTTCTTCTCTGCTCTACTCCTTCAAATATACACACCTTTACACACATCTCCTGGACATCTCTCCTCTGTTGAAACTTTGCCAAAGTATAACAGAGTGGATCTTGCCTGCTAGTCAGGCATGCAGAACTGACTTCTGGGCTTCTTCAAAAACCCCCATAAATTAGGACTTTCCAGAAAAGAAGCTCCTGCAGATTTAGCTATGGAGGAGAGAAGGGTTACCACTGTACCTGTGTCCACACAAGCTATGGACGGGCCCTTTTGTTAGCCCATTTCTGTCACTAGAAATGTTTGTACACTCACCTATGTTAGCAAGAGCTTCAAGAATACAAGAGACCCGGCAATAGCACCTCTCAGCAATAAAATAACTTTTGGTGAGGCCCCATTTTGTAAATGTTTTTAAGTCATAAAGGCATATAGGGAACCACAGGATTTTTCCTGCCTCAGAGTATAAACTATGGTAATGTCTTGAGCCTAAAAATCACTTTTTCCTAAAGCAAATTTTATTACCTGGATCATCTGAATTCATAGACTAAACTTGACAACAGTTTATTTTACTGAAAAAGATTGACTCTATGGCTTTTCTTGGTGGTTATTAAGATGAATATATATACATATGTGTATGAAAGATTTTCTAAATCACAAATCATACAGGATTGTTAGAGGAATTTTTTTTTTTTTTTTTTTTTTTTGAGACGGAGTCTCGCTCTGTCGCCCAGGCTGGAGTGCAGTGGCCAGATCTCAGCTCACTGCAAGCTCTGCCTCCCGGGTTCACGCCATTCTCCTGCCTCAGCCTCCCGAGTAGCTGGGACTACAGGCGCCCGCCACCTCGCCCGGCTAGTTTTTTGTATTTTTTAGTAGAGACGGGGTTTCACCGTGTTAGCCAGGATGGTCTCGATCTCCTGACCTCGTGATCCGCCCGTCTCGGCCTCCCAAAGTGCTGGGATTACAGGCTTGAGCCACCGCGCCCGGCCTGTTAGAGGAATTTTTAAAAACACACAGAAAACTTTGGAAGCACTGAGATTCTTGACTATGCTTCATGCTTAAACTTTAAAAAGTATATCATGCCAGATATAAGTTTGTCATATTTTTACATTTTTTCAAGAAACTCATTTACACAGTAGCTCAGGGTTGTGGAGGCCTTCAGTTTATACTCACAGAATTAAATAGAAAATGTGATTATGAACCCTCAAATTAGAAACTTGTAAAACTAAAACATATATATTATGCCATTTAATTTATGGCACCCCTGTTGAGGCATACCTAATTGGGGTATTTGAGGCTTAGAGAGACTCAGTGGCTCTCCTAGCTTGGTTTCCTAGAAGCAAAGCTTATGATTTGTTGAGGGAGTACTCTCAGGAAAAAAACTTATAATTGAGGAAGGCAAGCAAGAAAGAGCTAAGCAAGGATAGAGTCTCAGGTAAAGTCTAGCACCACAGGGTGCTTAGAAACATAAATACTGCAAGGTTGTACTTCCACTTCACCTTTGGAGGCTAGAAGTCTGGCTTCATGTTTCTCCATATCGGTCAAACATTGGTTGCCTCCAGGAAACAGATGGGGAGGATGAAGTAGCTCCTATCAGCTGAGGACAATTCTCTGGAGAAGAGGGCAACTGTGAGTTATTTGCAATCAAAGGCTCCCAGCAGCTAGGAAATGGGCACACCAGCCTGAGTAGAGGGAATCTGATTGAGGAATAAGCAGTATCTGCCGCAGTGACCTAAGAGAAGGCTATTAAACCAAGGCTGAGAGGTACATCAGAATCTTCTGACTTTAAGGCAAATGCTCTTCCTCCTTTTGTACTTTCTACTCTTCCTACAGCTTTTCCTCCTTTTGTTCTAAAAACAAATACTGTTTATTATGTCAGAATTTTTAGAAGTCAGGATCTGGGCATGATTTAGCTGGCTCAAGGTCTCTCATGAGGTTGCCAGCAAGTTATTGGCTTGGCCTGCAGTTTCATCTGAAGGCTCGACTTGTGGGTGTTACGTGTGTGTGTGTAGCTGGGGAGATCTTCTTATAACCTTACTTATGTGATTGTTGGCAGGCTTTTGGTCCCTCAACACACGGACCTCTCCACAGGGCTCCCTCATGACTTGGCAGCTAACTTGACCCAGAATGAGTGATCCAAGAGAGAGAGCGTGAGACAGCATTCAAGATGGACACCACAGTCTTTTTATAACTTGACCTCAGAAGAGATATGGTGTCCCTTCTGCCAAATTGTATTCATTAGAAGCAAGTTAATAAATTCATTCCACACTTAAAGTGGGGAGTTACAAAAGGTTATGAATGCCAGGGGACAGGGATAACCGGGGGCCATCTTAGAAGCTGCATATCAGAGTCTACCCTCTGGCACCCAGTGATTATTTCCCCCCAACATGCAAAATATACTCACTCCCCTTTTGTTTAGAAAGATAGCACCTATTCACAGCTAAGCAATTCACTGGGCCTGCTTTCTGACAGTATAATTTTAGGGGATCAAAGGCCTCTGCTTGTTCTGTAATGTCTCTGCCCTCCTAAGTCAAGCTAGTGATATTTCAGCATATATAACTCTTTTAAGAATTTTGTGGGTCTCCTGTGAATCTTCTTAGAGTTCACTCTGTTAGACAAAAGTTCACTCTGTTAGCCACCTTACAGATCTCATAGACATAGACTCTTCTCTGTTATTTGATTGAGAGGATCTTGAGATCTTAAAGGGCCTTTTGTAAGACTGGAGGTACTCTAAGGCACTACCATGATTTAACAAAGGATTTTACAGCCGTATTTTTGCCTTCATCTTTAAATCATGTTTTGCTGGCAGTGTCTTGGATTTGATCTTTGTTCAGAAGCTATTCAAATGTCCTCTGTTCTGTACCACAGCTGCTCTGTAATCCGTTGGCAGATCATTTGTTAGCACTAAATCATCTGGCTCCCACAAACAAACACCCTATGGCTTCCAATAGTACAAAATACCCTTTTCTAAACATCCAAATCTGCAGTATTGTCACAGTTTAAATTTATATACTGAAACTGGACTGATTAGAATAAAACCATCCAAAATTATAAGCATGAGGCCACAGTTTATGTGTTGCAAGAAACTTAAGGCAGATTTTTCTCCTTTTCTCCAACATTTCTACCAATTCTGAATCATACGCTGGGTATACAAGGTAAATTAGACATGGTTCCCACCACTGAGCAATTTATAGACATGATTTATCTCCACAGAATACTTTTAAAATGTTAGGTCTAGGACTGTGCTATCCAGTATGGTAGCTATTAACCACATGTGGCTATTTAAATGTAAATGTAAATTAACTAAAATTAAATGAAATAAAAACATTCACTTCTCTTGTTTTACTAGCCACTTTTTAAATGCTTAATAACCACATGGGACTAGTGGCTGCCCTATTTGACAGTACAGATAAAGAATATTTCCATCATTGCAGAAAGTTCCATTGGACAGCACTAATCTAGAGGAAACCAGTATGATAAGCATTTATCCTTTTTAAAATCATATCTGCTTCTCTCTCCCCCACACTAAAATGAGTTAAATATCAAAAAGAAAGACACTACATGCTTCTTCAGTAAATATTCTAACATGCTTAACAATAAAGAATGCTGTAAGATCATGACTCTTAGGCCGGGCGCGGTGGCTCAAGCCTGTAATCTCAGCACTTTGGGAGGCCGAGGCGGGCGGATCACAAGGTCAGGAGATCGAGACCATCCTGGCTAATCTGGTGAAACTCCGTCTCTACTAAAAAATACAAAAAACTAGCCGGGCGAGGTGGCGGTGCCTGTGGTCCCAGCTACTCGGGAGGCTGAGGCAGGAGAATGGCGTGAACCCGGGAGGTGGAGCTTGCAGTGAGCTGAGATCCGGCCACTGCACTCCAGCCTGGGTGACAGAGCAAGACTCCGTCTCAAAAAAAAAAAAAAAAGAATCTTTAAAAAAAAAAAAAAAAAAGATCATGACTCTTAACATTTATTAAAATCTACTGAAAGCTAGCATCTTTTTCTCCTAGAAAAAGCATGCTAGTACCAAAAGGCATGTATCAAAAGCATGTACCAAAAAACATGTTCAATTACAAGGGGTTCGTGGGCCCTCCAAAGCCCTTTCATTAATTCTGTAGTAGGCCATGATCCTCAGGTTAAGAAACCTTACTGCAAAGTGAATTTTATTTTCCCATTGACTTTCAGTATAAAATTGATGGTGCAATTTACTATTAAATATGTTTCTTTTTGACAATATTAAAATTATATTTAGAATAATGATGAGGGGAGAAACGAAATATAAAGAATGAAGAACTGTCTTCAAAATGACTAAAAAACCCAACACTTTGGACTAAAAATATAATACAGAGCCAGCAAATCTACCAATTTGGGTCAGGTATTATAATCGATAAAGAAATATGTAGTTTTAGCAAATTTGCAGAGTTTTCCATTCGTCTTAAATCTCTACCACATCCCCACCTTACAATGAGAAACCTTATGGTGTGGTAGCAGGAACATTCTAGTGGCCTTCAAAAATCTAGACTCCTGATGTAATTTCAATACATATAATAAGTGTTACTTAAGAGTGACTTTGGTGCCTCGATGATCTTATCTACCTGGACATTCAGAATGAATGGGTGGGATTCCGTAGGCCAAGAAGACCCTCCTTTGAACTTTGGAAAAAAAAAGAGTGGCTATTTCTTTGAAAATCTGTTGAATTAGAGAAAGTTTTTGCAAGGAGAGCAGAATTATAAATGCAGTTGGCTCCAGGTATGGCTGAGAGACAGAATGCTACATGGCTCTGAGTTTCTGATTTCTGAGCCAACGTACAATTTGTATTTGTGTGGAAGAAACACTGAAGCATTCTTTCCAGAGTGGTAATCTGAACCATATGTAGACTGATTAATAGTTATGTCATAATAAAACCTCAATTAGCAGAATTCTAGAGGGACAGCCTTTTGTAAATAAAGAAAAGTTGACTAGGAAACCTCCCTTCTCCCCTCCTCCCCAACTTCTTTCTCTATTTTCTTTCCTTTTGAAAAATTTTAATGGTGGGGAAAATCTTTCCCCAATGTACATAAATCTCCTCTGCTGCTTTAGTAAGTACAGTCTACTGAACATAAGTGAGTCTGTCTTTGAACTTATTGTATCTTTCAGGGTGTCTATTTTGCAGACTAGTCATCATATTTTTATAGAAGTTAATATATGAGCTCAGGCTGAAAATAAACTGGAAATTTTCTGAGAGTGGCAGCTAATACCCATTTATTTTCTTTTCACTTAAAAAACATCTATCAAGGCCAAGAGCAGTGGTTCACGCCTGTAATCCCAGCACTTTGGGAGGCTGAGGCGGGCAGATCACTTGAGGTCGGGAGTTCGAGACCAACCTGGCCAACATGGTGAAACCCTGTCTCTAGTAAAAATACAAAAACTAGCTGAGCGTGGTGGTGCATACTTGTAATCCCAGCTACTCAGGGGGCTGAGGCACGAGAATCTCTTGGACTCAGGAGATGGAGTCTGCAGTAAGCCGGGATCACACCACTGCACTCCAGCCTTGGTGAGCGAGACCCTGTCTCCAAAAAAAAAAAAATATATATATATATATATATATATATATATATATATATATATATATCTCAAGAATACACAGGAAAATTTTTATTCATTTGTGGATCAGTTTAGATGCATACAGTTGCAAGTAACAATGCAACTCACAGTGGCTTAAATTGAAAGGATATTTATTGTTGACCTAAAAAGAATTGTGGAGGTAAGACATCTAGGTTGATGTTGTAGTCTAGTGAGGTCATCCAAGATCCTAGGTTGCTTTTATCTATCCACTTTGCCATCCTCAACTGAAAATCTTTAGTCCTGCGACATCTTACCTTGTGGTTGCAAAATGGCTGCTCCAGCTTCAGACATTTATCCTTACACAATAGCCTCCAAAGCTGAAAGGGAGAAAAGAGGGAAAACTCTTCTCCTCGTGCAGTTTTCTCTTTTATCAGGAAGAAAATCTTTCCTATAAGCTCCCTCCCCCCACCCCAAGCAGACTTCGTTTTACTTGCCATTGTCCAATATTGGGTTACACGCTTATCCCTGGAGCAATTCCTGGAAAAGGGGAATTAATTTTTTGACTTAGAGTCATCATGGTTCATCTTTTGGGGAGGGACACATTGCTGCTGAACACAACCTGTGATCTTTTAGTAAGAAGGAATGGGAGAATGGCTGCTGGACAGACAACCAGCAGCTTCTGCTACACATGGATTCTTCATTTTGCTTCTGTGGGACCCACTCTTGGCATACTTGTTCTCACACTACTGAAGAAGCCATTTGCTGTTTGCCTATCAGTGATCCCAAAGCCAGCTATCTCATTTCTTTGAAATTGTAGGAGCAGAAGGCAGTAAGGCCTAGTGAAAAAAGAATGATAGATTTGAAGGCCAGGCAGACAGGATTTGAATCCCTGATTTACCGCTTACTGGCTGCATAACCTTGGACAAGTAGTTAAAGACCTTAGAGACTTGGTTTCCCTACTGATAAATCTAAAATAGTACCAACTGGCCAGTGTTATTGTATAGATTTAATGAGACAGTGCATAGAAATTGCCTAGCATAGTACATATATCAAAGGCACTTAGTGTGTGTTATTTCCTTTCCCATGTGAATTCAGTTGCACAGAAATCAGATTGCATTTAGCTTAGTAGATAGACCAATTCGGAAAAAGAGTAAGTTTGACTTTAGCAGGTTTTTTTTTTTTTTGCTTTTTTCCTCCTTACTCATCTATGTTCACATAAAAGTCCCCTCTCTTATCTACAAAAGACTTGTGGGTAGAAAGCAGTGTGCCCTGTGTTAGGGTAGTGTCCAGTTACTAAGAGAAAGCTATAAAACCATGTATTCATTTCTTAATTGGATTTGCTTAAATATCTCTTAAGTTTAGTATAGGAAACAGAATCCTCTCTAGGTATTTTACACAAAAAAACATTTAATGCAGGAAATAAGGTACTCACAAAATTGGAAGGGCTGAAACAATGGAAGTCAAGAAGTCTGCATTCAAGGTCAAATGGCACCATGACTTCAGTCCAGATGCCAGAAACTCCTCTTATCACTCAGGCTAGGAAACTGTTGCTGCCGTGACTATCACCACTGCCAACATCACCATCTTCCCTACCACACAAAACTGATGAGGGGACAGTGGGCACAGTTGACAACACTCACATCTGCTGAAGCCTATTTTCTGCATGAACAACTGCAGAAAAGAGTTCCTTCCCTTTGATTCCTTCCAAATCACTAAAAGTAGACCCTTTCACAACCTAGGGATAAGGGAATCTAGAAACTGTACTTTCCAACCCAATGCCAGGCTTTCTTCCACCTTACCCATGTGAAAACCCTCCTTATCTTACTCATCTGTGATGCTCCTCCTGTGCTATCCACCCATGTGCATTCTCTCTTTGCCCCTGTTTTCCCTCTATGCCCTGTTTGGGCTCTGACATCCTATTCTGGCCTACCATGCTTCCCTATCCTTTCTGGTACAGATGTCTGCCTTGCTCTAAAGGTCTTAGAACTCGATTGTTCAAGAATAGAGGGTTAGGAAAGGGTAAGAGATCTCCTTGCTTTGTTAAAAATTACCATACGTATCTTTGTATTTCCCAACAATTTAGTGTTAGAAGTTTTTGAACTTTATAAAAAGGGAATCATATATATAGTATATAGTCTTCTGGGACCAACTTTGCTTACAATATTATTTTAGTTTTATTCATCCATATTGTTGTTCTCACAAATGAGCTTTGCCATCTTTTAAAATCTTTCTTAATGCATTTTTGCATTTTGGGGGTTATGCTTCATTCTTTATTCATTCAGCAGTCTATAATATTTTCCCATGTTAAGAAACCGCTTCAAAATGAACATTATTATGTTATGAATGGATCATAATATGACCATTTCTTGTAGTTGGATATTTAAGTTAATTCCTATCTTAGAATGTGGTAGATGAAGAAGATAGAAGAAAAAAAGGCTGAGATTTTCCCTGTGGCAGACTAGCTGGAAGATGGTTGTTTGCTGAAATGGGAAACACTGGGGGATGCACAGCTTTGGTGATAAGAAAAGGAATCTGGTTTTGAGCAGGTTGAGTGTGAGTATGGAGATATGCAGGCAACAGTTGAAGATTCTAGACTGCCTTTTTAGGAGACAGTTCAAGACTAGAAACAATGGATTTGTCATCAGTACATGAGGAATGGTTTGAGGCAAGTATGGGAGTGAGATGGCCCAGAAAAATAGTCTGGAGATGTGTAAAGGACCAATACTGGATTCCTGGGAAATACTTATGTCCAAATGGCATGCTGATCTAGATGTGCTGTCCAGAGAGTCTGTTTAGAAAGGAGGAAGAAAATCGGGAAACTGTCGTCATTTGGAAGCCACTGCAGAAGAGAGTTTCATGAAATGAATGGGTAGTCATTCATAGTAAATGCTGTAAATGCTGTAGACAAGTTAACCAGGATGACAACTGAGGGCAAAATGTATGTGTGTGTGTATATGTGTGTTGGAGGGCTGGGCAGGGGGAGAAAGTTTGCTTCTCATGTATCTGGGTTTTTTTGTTTGTTTTTTGTCTTTTTTTTTTTTTAAATTGGAATGATTGAAGGTTCACATGCAGACATGCAGTTCAACTATTTCCTTGGGTAGATTCCTAAAAGTGGAATGACTTGATCAAAGGATTTGAGCATAGGCTTTTGATTCACATTGTTAGGTAGCTTTCCTGGTTTTCATGGTTTTTTGTTTTGTTTTGTTTTGTTTTGTTTTTGAGATAGGTTCTCCCTATGTTATCCAGGCTGTTTTTTGAACTCCTGGGCTCAAGTAATTCTCCCACCTCAGCCTCCCTAGTTTCTGAGATTACAGGCATGAGCCACTGTGCCTGGCCGCAGTGCTCATTTTTTTAATATGCAATAATGAATAGTTTGTAATTTTGTACACATCTGGGTGTGCAGAGACAAGATGAAGAAATCTGCATCTAAGGAGAATACAGAATTGGGCTTCTGTAGTTGTGGGTCTTTTCCTAATGGACACAGTCCAGCCCTCATCTCCTCCCCACTTTCTGTTTCCACACTCTACATCTCTCATCCAGAGCACAAGTGGAACAGGGACCATTACTCATTAGCTGCATGGGGATTTGAATAACCTCACAGTGGAGTGGTGGCAGGTAACTACAGCTAAATGCGTGACCAAGATAGAGCTAACTCTAGTCATTGAATAGACTGTGAAGTCTGGAGGGAAGTTCTCTGAATTTAAGATTATAGTTTTGAAGTTTGGCACCTGCTACTACTTCAAGGATTAAGGATTTACTGCTCACTGGAATTCAATATTTAATATTCTAAAAACCATTCAGCTCCAACTTGCAAATGAGTTAAATTAAAATAATACACAGACGTTCTCTCTGAGGCCGTGGTTTTTATTGGTAGCAACACTCATTAAGAAATTTTACTGGCTGGGCATGGTGGCTCATGCCTGTAATCCCAGCACTTTGTGAGGCCGAGGCAGGAAGATCATCTGAGGTCGGGAGTTTGAGACCAGCCTGACCAACATGGAGAAACCCTGTCTCTACTAAAAATACAAAATTAGCCAGGCATGGTGGCACATGCGTGTAATCCCAGCTACTCAGGAGGCTGAGGCAGGAGAATCGCTTGAACCCGAGGCGGAGGTTGCGGTGAGCCGAGATCACGCCATTGCACTGCAGCCTAGCAACAGAACGAGACTCTGTCTCAAAAAAAAAAAAAGAAAGAAAAAAAAAAAGAAAAGAAAAAGGAAATTTTACTTAAGCCATACCTTCATGAGAGGTTCTAAATAAGCACACAGACAGTCTATTTCAGACCTCATTTCCTACAAATACTGTATATAGAGGCAATTTTGTGTTTCTTTTGTCATTAAGATAAGACATTTGATTTACCTCCTTATCTTCCATTTAAATTTAGTTCACAAGATGGACCTGTTTTCAGGTACCATAAACACCCAGTTCTACTGGGTTTTCTTTGACCGCTGGGGAAACTGTGGACTGTATCTGATGCACACATTTTATTGCATCTCCCCTGGCATGAGATTCATATACATTGGCATCTTCTCAGAGTGAAGTTGACTCTCTCTATTTCCCTCTTCCAGAATTTCACTTGGCATATGGTGATTCCAAAACAGTTTGAGGCTCATTTTGATTGGTTTTTGGCAATCTCAGCTCAGCCAGTTTTACTCTGAGAGATCCCCTGTTTGTTCCTTCATGAATGGCCACAGAAGCTTTTGCTCTTGGCTCTGCGTTCTAATAGCATCTCCTGCATGGTCTGTGGCAAAGCAATGCTTTGAAATATGCGTCCATACTATGTGGCTTTTCTTGCTGCAGTTTCTGTTCTTTTTTATTGTAGGATCGGGAGACTCACCACTAGAAGACGATGAAGTCGGGTATTCACACCCTAGATATAAAGGTGAATGCTTTGCTTGTGTGCTAATGAGGACCTGCTGATGCCAGGAGAACTTTCCTTTTTGCCCTGCAGAACAGATTGTAATAAAGTGACCAGACAACACATTTAAGTTCTAATTATCTATCAAGGAAAAAGTATTTTTTTAAAAAAATATATATATACTCCCTTTTTTAAAAAAGGAAATAAAACAAAATGCGTCGGAAATCTCTGAAATGCTGTCTTTCAGCATCCCAATGGTCATTTTATTCTCATAAGTTTCTTTACTGTCCTCACTTCTGCGAAGGCAGCTGTAGCTGATGAAAGTGAAAATCAAGCCATGAGTTCTGCCTAATTCACACATTACAGCCAGAATCATCCAGAGTAAACCCCCCAAGGTCAAATCTGGACCAAGTGCTGATAATGTACTAAGATGAATGGGGAATGAGAAAACTTGATTTTCATAAGCTCATTTCATCGTGCTCTTTCTGAGCCCAGCATGGCTCCTGAAACGGTATGTTAAAGTATGTTGCTCAAATGAAACTTAACTTAATGATAAAGAACTCCATCTCTACATATTCGCAGCAATCCACCCCCCCAGCAGGTATAAAAAGCCTAAACAAGAACCTTCTATGCAGACTCAGGTAAGTAGGTCCACAAATATTTCTACTGGTGAAACATTTCTCTGAAGTTTAGGGAAACCTGGGAGAAATGAAGGTAAATTGAGAGATGCTTTCGCTCTGAATCTAGTTCCTCTTACAGTGGAGGAAGAATTTGAAGAAGAAAAAAAAAAAAAGGTTAACAAAGTTCCACTGTGGCATTTTGCCCTGGAAATTTGTCCTAATTCCTGGGATGAGGACGTGGCCCTTGTTTGTTGTGATGTGTCTCAGATACAGGAGAATCAGGGTAGGACTGGACAGCTTTTGGCTGGAGATGTCCTTCAGTTGTTTTCTACACAAGTCAATAATATTTCCAATATAATGACTGGTGCCTGGTGCTTATGTCCAGGTGTGCTTCCCACCACCTACCACATTTGTTTGTGACATCTGAATGCAAGTACTCATTCCTACCTATAGTTTCTATCTTCATAGCCTCAGAAATTAACCAATCAAGCAAAGCACCAATATGTTAATCAGATGTTTGTGGTAAAGAAATGTTCTAATTCATAAAACTTCTTAACTATTTATGGGTTTAGATTTTTTTTCTTTGAGTCCCTTGTTGAAAAATCTTCCTAAAACACATGCATGCACAGATGACCCTTCACATCTATAGCAGGGGTTGCCTAGTACCCTCAGGTCATTGTTTTTCACGTCCATCCTCACCTCACAGCATTGCAAATGTGACAGGTAGACCAGATGGCCAAAATGTGTGCTTGCCCTAGAACTTACCCTGAATGTTTAAGAATAAATTTTCTTGGGGCATTGTTTCTATTGTCAGTTAAATTGCTTACTGGTAGCAATCATTTCAGTATGTATAAGTATATCAAAACATCATGTTGTACACTTTATACAATAAAATTTAAGTTTTATTTATTATTATTATTATTATTTTTTGAGATGGAGTCTCACCCTGTCACCCAGGCTGTAGTGCAGTGGTGCGATCTCGGCTCACTGTAACCTCCGCCTCCCAGGTTCAAGTGATTCTCCTACCTCAGCCTCCCGAGTAGCTAGGACTACAGGCACACGCCACCACGCCCAGCTAATTTTGTATTTTTAGTAGAGACGGTGGTTTCACTATATTGGCCAGGCTGGTCTCGAACTCCTAACCTCAGATGATCCATCCACCTTGGCTTCCCAAAGTGCTGGGATTATAGGCGTGAGCCACCGCACCTGGCCAAGTTTTTTTAATTTTAAAAGCTAGAGGCAAGCCATTATTAACTGAGGGTTTAGTTTTAGATCCTGAGGCCCCTGCACAGTGTCTAGCACAAAGTGTTTTTGAATTAAAGTAAAATAGGAAAGAAAATTAAATGTAACCAACATTTACGACACTCTTGGTATGTGGCAATCATGGCTTTTGATTATTTTGCTTGGAATACCATCATATATTCATACTGATTGAGTGAATTTGTGATGTATGTATAAGCAGGTCATATCTATACATACAGTAGTTCCCCCTTATCTGTGGTTTCACTTTCCAAGGTTCCACTTACCTTCAGTCAACCTCAGCCCAAAAATATTAGATATTTTGAGAGAGAGAGACAGTACATTCATATAACTTTCATTATAGTATATTGTTATGATTGTTCTATATTATTATTACTTATTGTTAATCTTTTACCATGTCTAATTTATAAATTAAACTTCATCATAGGTATGTTTGTATAAGAAAAAAACCCAGTATATATAGCGTT
The DNA here is from genome assembly GCF_003255815.1 of Theropithecus gelada. Taxonomy (NCBI): domain Eukaryota; kingdom Metazoa; phylum Chordata; class Mammalia; order Primates; family Cercopithecidae; genus Theropithecus; species Theropithecus gelada. The sequence goes on from NC_037689.1 coordinate 21,011,357, forward strand.
GAGTACTATCCAAGGCTTCAGGTATCCAATATCCCCTGTGGGCAAAGGGGGAGTACTGTATATCACAAATATGTGTAGTACATACAGATTATATCTGTAAACCCTTAGAGGAAGGAAACTTTATTCAAGGAAGTTCTTTAGGCCTTGTGTGAGCTCCTGCAAGTTTATATCCACATGGTCAAATTTAATCAGTTCTAGTTAAGCCTTCAGGACATCACTTTTACCTAGAAAGTCCAGGGAAGATTACTTGAGTCTTGAGTTTAGGACTCACTTGCAGCTGTCTGCAAAACATTATATGATGAAAGTATTAGCCAGGCCAGGCACGGTGGTGCGTGCCTGTAGTTCCAGCTGCTTGGGAAGCTGAGACAGGAGGACCACTTGAGCCTAGGAGGCCGAGACTGCAGTGAGCAATGATCATGCCACTACACTCCAGTCTGGGTGACAGAGTGAGACCCTGTTTCTACAAAAGAAAAAAAAAAGAGAAAGTATTAGCTGAAGGAAATGTGAAGGCAAAAGTAAAACAGTGGTCTATGCATAAGACGTGGCCAGAACTGTTGGTTTTTGTAACTGAGAGGCAGTTGGAGGCATATCCTCAGAAGAGAATTCCTGGGAAAGTAAAACAGGGGTCTGTCCTCTTTCCTGGCCACATGATGGCGGTCTTACCTCACTCACTGACAGCTCAGGTGCTGAGTTGGAGTGATGAGCCAGGCAGCTGCAGGGAAGTGGCTCCTATTCATGGCATTGAGAGCCTGGCAGACTTTAGTGAACTCCTCACTGTTCCCCAATTGATTGTGGGACATTGGGGCAGTGGCTGCTGTAGGAACTTATCCACCAAGGAGTTAGTGTTACCCTTACATGTTGTGGATCTCAAAGATAACATTTCAAAAGCACAACAGGGAGGCTCTGATTTATTCATTTCATCCTAGCTGTGCTTTGGGCAACTGTGAGACCAAAATCAAAACACCTGCAACTTTGTCATCTGGGGAGGGTGTCACCCTGTTACCGAAATGGGGCATAACTGGGGACACTTCCCTATGGAGAGCAATGGTTCTTTGACTTTAGGCCAAATTTATATATTGTTGCAAAAACCTGGAAATTGTAGCATTATTTAGATTAATGCCAGTATTACAACATTTTAGAGAGAATGTGCATACAGCTTAGAAGAAATGCAAATTAACCAATTATTGAATCCCCGCCACTATGTATGACATCAATTGCTCTTGAAAGAATTATCTAAAAAATAAAAATAAAAAAAATCTTATGTATCTAGCTAAGGGAAATACTAAAAAAGAACAAGCATTTATTGAACATACACTATGTGCTAGGCACTGGGCTAGCTGCTTGATATGCAATTTTTATTTAGTCCTTATAACAGCACTATGGCATAAGTATAGTTATTGATTCAGAGAGGTTAGCTAACTTGTCTAAGATCACACAGTTAGTTATAGAGGAACTCAGATTCATGTTCAGATATATCCGACACTTAGTCCCATGATTATAACCTCCCTACCCAGAGACACCTAAGAAAACATGGGGCACTAATTGAAGGTCCACAATTTGGAATGTAGCCAGCCTGGGACAGTGAGAGTAAGGGGACACATTTTCTGAAAGTGTCATTTCGTATTTATCTCCTCTTTTGTTTCTGCTACTCGTATTTATCTCCTCTCTTGTTTCTGCTACTTGTAGATACCCCGTGGTGCTCCCCCATTAAGGTGAAGTATGGAGATGTATACTGCAGGGCCCCTCAAGGAGGATACTACAAAACAGCCCTGGGAACCAGGTGCGACATTCGCTGCCAGAAGGGCTACGAGCTGCATGGCTCTTCGCTACTGATCTGCCAGTCAAATAAACGATGGTCTGACAAGGTCATCTGCAAACGTAAGTAGGCCAGCTCTGTGTTGGGTCCTCAGGGATGACCAGAGCCAACGTTCTTTTGCTCCAAGATTGAGGATTTTCACCGAACATGGATGAGGAAAATTCTCTTTATGAGCAGGGGGACAACAGGGGGATTCTAAAGATATAGTGGAAGTGCGATGGCTCCTCTCAGAGAGAATGATATGATCAGCTGTTTGAGAAAAGGGGAGAGAAGACCATTGTTCAGAAAATGAATTACATTTGTTCAGTTAGTGCTGGATCCTGAAGAGGTGTTGGGGATTTAGAAACAAATAAGACACATGTGGGTCCTGCCATGAAGAGGTTCTAGCAAGGCAGAGGTGTCATCTGAGAGATAAGTACAAGAAGGGTACTAAGTCAGTAGCAGATTAAAGAAGTGCTCTCCTGGCCGGGCGTGGTGACTCATGCCTGTAATCCCAGCACTTTGTGAGGCTGAGGCGGGTGGATTGCCTGAGTTCAGGAGTTCGAGACCAGCCTAAGCAACATGGTGAAACCCTGTCTCTACTAAAATACATAAAATTAGCCAGGTGTGGCGGCATGCGCCTGTAATCCCAGCTACTCAGGAGGCTGAGAAAGGAGAATTGCTAGAACCCAGGAGGCAGAGGTTGTAGTGAGCCAAGATGGCGCCACTGCCCTCCAACCTGGGTGACAGAGGGAGACTCTGTCTCTAAAAAAAAAAAAAGAAGTGTTCTTCCAAGCAGTGGGGCTTAGGGAGGCAGGAAAGAGTCACAGAAGAAGTGATGCTTATTTATGAAAGTGAGTGTGCCTCAGGGGAGAAGATTAGAGGAGTAGCATTTCAGGGGCTGGCTTTTAGCTTCATGACAAGTCATATCTCATTTGGAAAACTGCAAGTGGTACAGCATTGTTGAAGCACACTTTAGATGTCTTTGGTATTCAAAACAGCCACCACTTTTTGAGCACTTATGGTTTGCCAAGAATTTCACATACATTTAATTTTTACAGTAACACTATCAATATGGGTGCCATTATGTTAATTTCATTGTCGGGGAAACTGAGGTTTCAAGGCTGCAGCCATGTCATCAAGACTATGCAGACTCTGCAACTGGGTGACTGTAGTGGACAATCTGCTCTACCCAGATCTCCTCAATGCCTTTTCCTAGTTGTGTGTATCCAGTACCCAGCTTCTGAGTACTTTGCTCTTAAAGACTTGCAACTTCAACCTATTCAGAAGACTGCTCCTTCAGACGACTGCTCCCGCTCTCTCTCTCTCTTTCTCTCTCTGTCTCTGCCTCTCTTTCTCACTCTCGTTCTCTTTTCACAAGAGAGAGCATCTCCTGCGAGCAGCCTGTAGCTGCCCAATGACTGACTGGTAAAGAATTATGAAAGCCCAGCCTCCTTGCCTGGGGGCAGGGCAGAATGAGCTGTCATTCACACGCCAGAGCTTCCCTGTGGGATCAGGCTGCTGCTGACTTTGCCTGAGATCTCATGTTGCCTGGCTTTCTCCCCTTCCCTGTTCTGCTTTCCTCACCCGCTCACTAGTCTCCCTGGGAGCACTTTCTGACTAAACCTCAGGCACAGAAATCCGTATCTCAGAATCAGCTTCTGGGAAGCTCAACCTAAGATAGTGGCTTAGCCGGGTTGCCAACCCAAGCCAGTGTGACATGAAACTTTGTCTCTTCTGTGTGACATAAAGCCATCTGTTGTTTCTTAAATTCCATTTTATTTATTTATTTATTTATTTAGACAGAGTTTTGTTCTTGTTGCCCAGGCTGGAGCTCTATGGCGCAATCTCGGCACGCCACAACCTCCGCCTCCTGGGTTCAAGCCATCCTCCTGCCTCAGCCTCCCGGGTAGCTGGGATTACAGGCACGCACCACCACGCCTGGCTAATTTTGTACTTTTAGTAGAGATGGGGTTTCTCCATGTTGATCAGGCTGGTCTCGAACTCCCGAACTCAGGTGATCCACCTGCCTCGTCCTCTCAAAGTGCTGGGATTACAGGCATGAGCCACTGCGCCCGGCCTTGTCATATTTAAATTAACTTTTCACCCCATGCTTTCAGTTTCTAGACTCTGAAACGAAACTCTATAGACAAAAACTAAGAAATACTGAATATCTGATTTTTCTCATTTTCAGAAAAGCGATGTCCTACCCTTGCCATGCCAGCAAATGGAGGGTTTAAGTGTGTAGATGGTGCCTACTTTAACTCCCGGTGTGAGTATTACTGTTCACCAGGATACACGTTGAAAGGGGAGCGGACCGTTACATGTATGGACAACAAGGCCTGGAGCGGTCGGCCAGCCTCCTGTGTGGGTAAGAAAATGCCACAGCCCTCAAGAGGCACTTGCTTTGGGAGGAGCAGGGGGTGTTCGTATCGTGGATTGTAAAGGGAGCATCACTATTCCTCCTGCAAGGCCTAAGCATGTAACTTTGCTTTCAGTAGCATCCCTGGTTCTCTGGCTCAGCCCTAGATCTAACCTCAGTGTTTATCCTGCAGCTGACTTCATAGCTGATGGCTTCCATCTGACTTTTGTCTTTTTCTTGGTTTGCTATTCTATTGAGGCAACTACAGGCTGGCAGAGATGTGGCATACACCTGCCGATTTTAGTTCAGGGGCCTGAGCAAAGTTATTGACACTATAGGGACAGTCCAGTAGAGAACATCTATGTGTCTTTCCGCCCCAGTGTACTTCCTTTGTCATTGACTCTGGTGGTCAGTGAGCACTCAATTTGTTCAGCTGGAAGGGATTTGGATATTTTGCCTCTGGGTTTGTTGGGCAGTGAGTGGTTCCCATGGTGTGGTCCTGGGAGCAGAAGCAGCAGTAGCACCCCCTGGGAACTGTTTAGAAATGCAAATTTTCACCAACCCACCCCTACCACCTGCTGAGTCAGAAACTTTAGGAGTCAGACCCAGCACTTTGTTTTTTAATGAGCATCCCAGGGATTGTGAAGCACTCAAATAAAGAGCCACTGACCTAAGGCACTGCTTCTCAAACTTTACTGTGCAGCGAAGTCCTCTAGGGACCTTGGGAAAAATGCGGATTTAAATTCAGCAGGTCTGGGGTAGGGCCTAGGATTCTGCTAAATGATGCTTTAGGGCAAAGTTTCTGAACCTCAGTATGATGGACATTTGGGGCCAAATAATTCTTCGTTGTGGAGCCCTGTTTTTTTGTTTGCAAGATGTTTAGCAGAATCCTTGGATTTTATTCACTAACTGCCAGTAACACTGCCCACAGGGGGCACCTCACAGATGTTGCTTTCAATATCCTCTCTGTGATTTGGTATGTGCATAGCTCTTCAAAACAAACCAAAAAGAAAACTGAATCTACTCCCTCATATTGGAAGGGGCAGAGGTGATGGTGGGAGGAGAGAAGCTCTAAAATCTTTCTGCTAAGCAAGCTTTGGCAGAGTACTCTAGGGATCATACTGTTTAAATTTCCAGATTGTGTGCAACAATGGAAAGAAAATGCTGATTGTTCTAAAAAAGCAACAACATGTCTTAAGCTGGACCAGATGGGCCTGGAACCTTCCCAGAGGGAGAGAGAATGAACCCCGAATTCAGGAGATTCATATTACAGTTTGTCAGGACAAGGTTCAGGCATATTTGGGAGAAGGAAGATTGTACATGCAATTAGGTAGGGGTGACAAAAAGGGGTAGAGCGATCCACAAGAGAGCCTAGAGCTCCCAGGAAAACAGAGAGAAATGGGCAAAGCAAGCAGGCAATTCTTTCTTTGATTTTCATGACAAACAAGCTGAGGTTTGTCCCCAGTGAATTTTATTCTAGGGGTATCATTTATTTTTTTGGCTTTAATATATTAAAATAGTTTAATAAATTTGTTTTTGTGTTGGCAGGGGTAGGGGGTCCTTGAGCGTAACTCAGAACTTCAACCTATTTTAGGAGCTGACACATAGTGGCTAAGTAGTTCCCAGATTTCCACACAGCCTTCAACAGTCTTGGCCAGAGCTGTGCTGAGTGGTGAGAAAGTTGTCCCAGTTCTCTTCTAGACTGCGAGGGAAGAGAGAAGACTGGGCTTACTTTTGACTCTGAGGTGGTCAGTTCTGTGGTCTGGCTAATTTGAAGGTGCCACAAGTTAAAATTAATTTTCTTACACAGACCATACTCTGGCAATGGGCTGAAATTCATGGTTATTTCAGAAACAGATATAGATAAAAATAAGTCTATGTAGGAGGAAAAAAAATACTGCAAATTGCAGGAGGGTAAACTCTTTGAAGAGCTACAACATGCATTGATCTGGAAGAAAATAAACCTTAGAATGTAACCACTATCGTTTTGGGGGGATATTTTTCTTTCTTTCCATTTTTAGTTATTTTTGGTTATGTTGGCATTTAGATAGAACAATGGATAGTTGGAATCACAAGTCCTCATATAGAGACCATATTTTGAGTAGACACATGATCTTTCCTTTAGACCAACACTTCTTCCTAGGCCAAAACAGGAAGAAAACAAATTAAAGATACTTTAAAAACCATGGACAATGAAAAACCATCAAAGGTCTTTTGACATGCAGAGAGTATCCATTTAAAATTGCTTTAACAAAAGACAATGTACAAACTTTCCTTTTTGCCCCGCTGAACAGATTGTAACAAAGTGACCAGACAACACATTTAAGTTCTAATTCTCTATCAAGGAAAACATATTTTTAAATAAATATGTATGCTCCCTTATTTTTTTGTTTCCTACAGAGTAGAATAGGTGGAGATTTATTAACACAAATGAAATTCTGGAATAAAAAATTTCGGAGATGTAATATATGGAAATTGATGGCATACATTTCTCGTGTCCCAGCTGTCTCACAGCTGGTTTACCCAATGACCCATAGGAATGGGATCATTGCATTATTGCTGGGCTGCACTGCGTTGTTCAGTTGATGCAAACATCAGTAGGGCTAAGAATAAATGTATCCATGTATTGTTGCAAATGATGTTAAATTGTGCTAAATTCCTCCTGGGTTGACAAGTACACATTCTTTTGCAAACTTTCAGAGGCTAGTTTCAGTGTCAAAGCAACTTGTTGATTGAGATACTGATTCACTTTTTCCCTTACATGATTTGTTAGTACAAACAGAACAGGTCAACTTTTAGTGGCCCTCTCTAATATAAATGTATCACCAATGAATTTTTATTTGGGCTTCTTTCTTGTGAAGATGTTGACTTTTAGAGATGAGGTCTCATTATGTCGCCCAGGCTAGCCTCTTGCTATGTCGTCCAGGCTGGTCTTGAACTCCCGGGCTCAAGTGATCCTCCCACATTGGCCTCCTGAGGAGCTGGAGCTACAGGCATGAGCCACCACACCCGGCTATGATCATGACTTTTAAATGTGGATTTCATTGCCTCCCTTCTTGCCTCTTTTGTCTGTTTTGGAAAGTTCTCTGGATTTTTGTATGGTGCCAAACAGAGGAAACCACTTCCCAGAGCCATCCACAGAGATTACACTCTGGCTGGGGGAAGCAAACAACTGGGTGACTTTTCAATGGCCAGATTTGTTCTGCATTTGGCAGTCACTTGCTTCCTATGCCCCCTTGAAAAGAACTCTTTCTTTCTGTCACCAAACTCAAACTATTTTATATTTGCATCAGTGATCTGTTGCTGCACAACAGACCACCCAAAACTTAGTGGTTCCAAACAACTATGTTATTGCTCAAAGATTCTGTGGGTTGGAATGCTGGGCAGAGCTTTGTGGGGACAGCTTATCTCTGCTGTGTGTGCTAATGGCTGAGGTGACCAAGTGGAGCTGGAGGATTCAAGATGGCTTCACTCACAGGTCTGCTACCTCAGTTGGGAAAAGTTGTACTGACTGGGGTCTGGCTGACTCTCTCTCTCTCATTTATAATTTCTCATCCTGACTACATGGCCTCTCCAGTCAATTGGACTTCTTTAGATGGCAACTGACTTTTAACATAGTGAAAGCAGGAGGCACCAGATTCTTGGAGGGCCTGGGTCTGGAACTGGCACAGGGTCGCTTCCCTTGCATTTTATTGTTATCTGTTGGCCAAGACATTGTCCTTTTCAACCTCTTCCTTCTTTCCACTACCTACCTGGTTAGATGTGTCAAGGATTTCCAAGTAAATAGTTCAGCTTCAGCTGGGCACTGGTGGCTCACACCTGTCATCCCAGCACTTTGGGAGGCTAAGGCAGGCAGATTGCTTGAGCCCAGGAGTTCAAGACCAGCCTGGACAACATGGCAAAACCCTGTCTCTACAAAAATAAACAAACAAATAAATAAATAATAAAAAAATTAGTCAGGCATGGTGGTGCACGCCTGTAATCCCAGCTACTTGGGAGGCTGAAACGGGAGGATCACATGAGTCTGGGAGGTCAAGGCTGCAGTGAGTTGATATTGTACCACTGCACTCCAGCCTGGGTGACAGAGTGAGACCCTGTCTCAAAAAAAAAAGTCCAGCTTCTTAGATAAATAGTAGTTGATACAATGCAATATATTTGTTTCTCATATTTTATATGCGCAGAGAAAGCTAGAGCACAGAGAAGGGAGACAGTTTGTCAGATATCTCCAATGAATAAGGCAGAGAGCAGAGGCCAGAATTTTCACTGAAGGTTTCAAGATTTTTATAAATTGCAGGCATCTTAATTCAACAGGGAATAGTAATTATGTTTCTATAGTAACTTTGTTCCTTTCATTCATGGAAATGTATAACTTATAAAACGCTATTGGGACCAAATCTGGGTAATAACAGACCTAGGTCTGTGGGGCATCAGCTGAAGGGCAGACCAGCTGGTCTCACCAGCTGAGAGAGAAGGCAGCTGCTTGAGAATGTGTCAGGATCAAGTCCTGTGGAGACTCTTCAAGGGTTCATGCGGAAGCTATGACAGGCCATCACAAAACAGTATGTGTGCAAAGATTGGCGGAAAACACTAGGTCAGCAGCAAGCAGACACACAAAAGGGTTTGGTTTATTAAAATAACTTCAAAATATGTAATGGCATTTAAAAATCCCCGACCACAAAGAAATTCAAAAAGAGAGGAAATGCTTCTTCCCAATCTATAAATGGGGACGCTAATAACACTGCTTAGTCTAATGGATGGTTGTGCAAATTCAGTAAACTAATATAGGGAGGATACTTAGCATGGGGTGGGCATGTAGGAAGGATTCCTCCAACATTAGTTATTATTTGTAATGATTTATTTCTTCTTGTTTCTTCTTTGGAAGAACACTGTTTCTGAAAAGCTTGGCCAGGTCAGCTGATCATGATTAGCTAGAGATAAGCTGGCTTTGGGAAACTCTGAGATTCTTCACCCAGATAACCTATCTTGGAGCCTGTGTGCTTACACTGTTAGTACCTCTAGATACAGAAAACAAACAACAATGTATCACCCGGACATTTAGTTTACCTGACAGAGACTAAGTTGCTTTTCACTCTGACCATGCTTTTTCACTCCAAGAAAATATGGTAACACAATGTAATTTTACAGTGAAATCTATATGCTAATAAATATACTTTCTATAATGTAATTGCCAGCTCTATTTGACCAGCAGGGGGCAGTCATTATATACTTGTCTTTCTGTGAAATGTTCATCTGAATTATGAAAGTTTGTCTTCTCTCACCTATTATAGTAAAAAATTAAATTATTTTTCAAAAAAACTTAGCAACTGAGAATAGACATCTTGAATGCACTTAAGGCAGCTTCCATTTCATCATAGTATTTGTATACCTTTTAATATCCCCGAAATAGGGATGCATTTCACAATTAGGAGTGACTTAGATTCAACAAAATATGGTGGTTATTCAATTTAGGATTGGTGCATTAAGGCTGTTAAGTTCACACCCCACTGAAGCATGACATAGAATGAAAATGAATTTGGATAGCTGAAGGCAAAATTGTTTAATAAGTTATTCATAACTTCTTACCCTAAATAAAATGAGAAATTATTAGACAAGACACAGGAGAAAGTATATAAAGAATTTTACTTGGTGCATTTAGTCTCTCAAAGACATCTGTCATTCAGAATCAAAAGGACATTTAACTTTCATTAAGGCCGTACTAGCACTTAATACTTATCAGTTGATATGTAAAGTAACGTGAAGCTGAATGTCCTTAATTTGCTATGCTCTCTTTAAATACATTCTCTACCTGTTCAGAAGCATTAAGTAGAATTTGCAGAAATTTGAACTTCCTCTTGTGATTTCACTTCAGCTATAAGATGAAATGCAACCCAGTGTAGAGCTGACATCTTATTTACTTCGAGCCCTCATTAACCACCCATCCTTGTTATGACTATCGAGGATGTCATACCTATGACCACATAGAGAAACTACTTGAAGAAATTTGGGAGGCTTTTGGAGGTCCAGAGCCACAGTAAAACTGCTGTCCCAGAACACAAAACCATAAGTGTAGTTCAGTAGCAGTTCAAGGGGAGAATGGACCCAGACAGATCATTGCCTATTTTAAGATATTAAGCAATATGTTGATAATAGATAGCAGAAAGAGAGAGAGAACTTGTTCTGGTGGCAAGTGCTCTGACTTAGATTATAATTCACCGTGCCATTATCTACATGTGTGATCTTAAATAAATCACTGAATTTCTTTGAGCCTCAGTTTGCACATCTGTAAAATGAGAAAGTTGGGCGGCTCCTCTATACCTCCATAGCATTCACTTTTACCTTGCCTGGGGCATTGTCATTTTCTACCTCATGTTATATTTCATGTGGGGTAATGTAATCCCCCCAGTACATGGCAAATTCCCTGAAATGTCAGAAGCACATGATTCTTTTGCCTTTGTGCACCCCCAACCCCAGCAGTTGGAATGAAGCCTTGGATAAGATTGGTACTCATGAAAAATTTGTTGCCTTGAATTGAATCTGACTAGATGATAGCTAGAGTGCCTTTCTCTAATATTCCATGATGCTGTCCTCAAAGCAGGAAGTACTCACTAAAACCAAATGACTTCTAGTTTCAGCTGAGTAACTGCCATGTGGCCATCAGTAGGCAGAGTTTGGAAGCATGGGGAGGAAAGGCTGTAACTAATGAATTACCCACAGGACACCTCACAAGGCCAGTTGATTGCAGGTTTAGCCCTGCACATGTGAGTATTTAAACAATCTTCAAAACTTAGCAGGAGAGTAAAAGCATTATGAAGGGAGAAAAGGGGAATATATAGGATGAACAAACTCTTTGAAAATGGAGAATACCCAGAGGCTTTGGTATTTTAAACTTTGGGTGTTGAACCCCAGTTTGACTAGATATTTCTTGATGATGATAAGAATATTTTGGTTATATTTTCAGATATGGAACCTCCTAGAATCAAGTGCCCAAGTGTGAAAGAACGCATTGCAGAACCCAACAAACTGACAGTCCGGGTATCCTGGGAGACACCTGAAGGAAGGGACACAGCAGATGGCATTCTTACTGAGTAAGTGAAAGTTGGCAGATAAAATGATGTTGTCTCTTTTATGTGAGATGTTTGCTACCCAGAGTAGGGGAGTGTATATATGCTGGTCTGTTTATGCTTTCAGATGTGGTCCTCATGGTCACTACCTAATATACTATATATGTCACCTATGTATTTGTTGATTACCTGTCTTTATTATAATATGTTCACTGCTATGTCCTTAATGCCCAGAACTGTGTCTAGCATGTAGTTAGCACTCAGTAAATCCTTACTGAAGGAAAAAAGAGAAATAAGGGGTGGTGAATGATGTGATTATTATGCATTGCATGCCTGTATCAGAACATCTTGGCTGGGTGTGGTGGCTCACGCCTGTAATCCCAGCACTTTGTGAGGACGAGGCAGGTGGATCACCTGAGGTCAGGAGTTTGAGACCAGCCTGGCCAACGTGGTGAAACCCTGTCTCTACTAAAAATACAAAAATTAGGCAGGTGTGGTGGCACACACCTGTAATCCCAGCTACTCGGGAGGCTGAGGCAGGAGAATTGCTTGAACCCGTGAAGCTGAGGTTACAGTGAGTCAAGATTGTGCCACCGTGCTCCAGCCTGGGTGACAGAGTGAGCTGCCATCTCAAAAAAATTTTAAAAAATCTCATGTACCCCATAAATATATACCTACTACATACTCACAAAAATTAAAAATAAAATAAATTTAAAAGAAGGGGTGGTGAGAAGGGAAGGAGGAGCAGAAGGGGAAAGAGGAAGCCAGTTGGTTAATTTAGGGATAGAGTAACCCACATTGCCTGCCCAGCCAGACCCTACTCATGCCCCCAGGCCATTACCTGCACTGGGAAGCCATCTGTGTCTCCCAGGTGGTGCCAGAGGCTGTCGCTCTTGTGCTCTGTGAGTACAGTTTAGTGCAGAACTTTTTCACCCCTTGTTTTTTGGCTGTATTTATCTCTTTTAAAGCTTTTTAATTTATTTTTAAAACTCCTGACCATATCAGACACTTACAGATGCTTATTTAAAAAAAGGGAAGGTATTGACCGAGCGCAGTGGCTCACGCCTGTAATCCCAACACTTTGGGAGGCCAAGGCAGGCGAATCACGAGGTCAGGAGACCGAGACCGTCCTGGCTAACACGGTGAAACCCCGTCTCTATTAAAAATACAAAAAAATTAGCTGGGCGTGGTAGCGGGTGCCTGTAGTCCCAGCTACTCGGGAGGCTGAGGCAGGAGAATGGCATGAACCCGGGAGGCAGAGGTTGCAGTGAGCCGAGATCGTGCCACTGCACTGCACTCCAGCCTGGGCGACAGAGTGAGACTCCGTCTCAAAAAAAAAAAAAAAAAAAAAAGGGATGGTATCTTCTGCTTTCTTCCCCACCTCTACCCCATTCTCCTGGACCAATTTCATTCATAGTTTGACATATATCTGAGTTGCTTTTTGTTGGTATGTTTGTTTTACCAACCACAATGAGAAGCACTGTTAAGAAGCTTTTAAAAATGGGTGGATCCCTTTGTGAGGGTTAGCTATGTGTTGTTCTAATCTAGCATTTGGGCCTGTATCCCTGCAACTGTTTGGTTGGCCTTCATATTCCCTGGAGACCACTACTTCACGTTAGCATGTTCATATCTGTGCCTTAAAGTTTACGGGCATATTAGAGCTTCCCACTGAGTTTTCATCTGTCGATAAAAGGATACCTCTAATTTATCTCCTGGTGATCCATAAAGCAAGAAAAGACTTTCTAGAATCCTATCAACCCAGGCTGTGCATGACAAAACATTTTTACACGATGATTAGGCAATAACAGTACATTTTCTACTGAGAGGAGGCAGGACATTTTGTTCCTACATTCCAATAATCTTCCCCCAGTGCCTCATCTAGCTTAAGTAATACTACTAGTTATGCTCTCCCATTGTAACTTCTCAAAGATAAAGTTTGACCATTAAAAAAGTATTTGCTATCACATACACATCCCACGAATCCCTTTGGAGAAAATGTAGGCAATCAGAATTGAAAAGTAAGTTGACATAATCAGGGATTGGATTTTATTTACCTTTGACCCTTCAGGGTCTAGCACAATGCCTGGCCCAGCCCCTACCACATAGTAGGTTTTTAGATTTTTGCAACTCTGACTGCTGTTGAAATCCTGTGTAATAAACACAAAACATCAAGCCATCAGATGACTCTGTTTGTCTACAAGCTTTGTGAGAATATTCACCTTGTTGTTTTTGTGGGTAACTTGTGTAATATGGTTAGGAGTGTTACATTTTATTTGATTTTTTAAATTTTTTGAGACAGAGTCTCACTCACTCTGTTGCCCAGGCTGGAGTGCAGTGGCAAGATCTTGGCTGACAGCAACCTCCACCCCCCAGGTTCAAGCGATTCTCCTGCCTCAGCCTCCTGAGTAGCTGGGATTACAGGTGTGTACCACCACACCCTGCTAATTTTTGTATTTTTAGTAGAGACGGGTTTTTGCCATGTTGGCCAGGCTGGTCTTGCACACCTGACCACAGGTGATCTGCGCGCCTCGGCCTCCCAAAGTGCTGGGATTACATTTATGAGCCACCGCACCTGGCACGATTGTTACATTTTAAAACAGCATCTCAGTACTCTCCTGTCCCTTTGTTCAAAGCAGCTGTCTGCTTCCAGGGTTCTACAGCCCAGAGGCCAGAAAGGTTTAGAGCAGGATGTGATGGGAATGCACTCCAACAGGATGAGGAGTTCAGAGAAGGCTGTCTTGTTCCCTTTACAGCTCTCACTTGGGCTCCTTGCTGCCCTGGCATTTCTCCTATGACCCCTTCCGCCATTTCCTATCCAAGCTACTGCTCTATAGCTCCCTTGTGAGGGAGAAGGTTCTAGTGTCAAGCTCTGAGATAAGTGCTTCTTGTGAGTTCCCTTATTTACTCCTTCTGTTATTCGCATGCCACAGGCGAAACAAAGTCTCAGAGAGGCTACATCTACTTATATTTGAAGTATCACTCCTCTCAGGTTTATCTGAATTTAAGTTGTGCTTTCTAAAGACCTTAAAGCATCTAAAGCCAACAGCAGCAAGTCTCAAAATAGTGGGATTTCTGACATTTTCCCACGACCCCTCTCTCATACCTGGTAAACAGCCACCTCACCCACCTACATGTAAGGCTTTCCTCAATGGTGACAATGATAATACCACATGTTCATTATTAGCACATATTCTCATCATTCCCTGAACTGTAGGGAGAGGGGGAATTTATATGTATATTGAAAAACAGAACATGGATTTTGATCATGCTATACTGATTGGTGTTCTCATTAGGCAGCCAAGAAAAAAGATGAAGTCACCCTAGCTGTGTGACCTTGGGCAAGTTATTTAGCCTTTTTATGCCTCAGTTTCCTCATCTGTGAAATAGAGATAATACTACCTACCTAATAGGGTTGTTGGATTAAATGAGGAGGATTACATAAATATATGCAAAATGCCTAGAACCATGCCTAACATGTAAGATTTATGTAAGTGCAAAGAACACTTTTAGTCATTATTATTGTTATCAGGATAACCAAGGAATCACAGAGAACTTGCCTTTAGGTCTCCACAGTCCCAGATAGAAAGAACAGAGAAAGTTCTAGTACACCCTGCAGGCCCAAATTGCCAGTGACTGCTTGGACTATATTCTCTAATGATTTTCCTCACAGAAAATTCCCTTGTCTTCCCAACAGTGAGGCAATTCAGGTCCCACCTGGAACAAGAGTGAGATTGAAGGAAGAGACTTGGGCCCTATATTTTTCATGCTCCCTCCCCCCTCTACCCACTTCCCCACCATTCTACCTACAGCCGGAAAAAAGTCTAAGCTTCCCAGTAGTTTGGGTCTTCCATTTTCTGGGCACAAACTGCTCTTCTAAAACAGACTAAAGCTTAGGAGATTCTATTCTTCAAGAAATTTTTGTTCTACTTAAACTGGTCTAATTGTTGCCTCTCAGTCTCTCCATGTCCTGTAAAGAGTGGGGGGTCGTCACTTGCTTGTCAGATCCATAATGTCATCTTTCCTGTTTCTGATTTTTTTTTTCTCTCTAAGTGTCATTCTGAAAGGCCTCCCCCCAGGCTCCAACTTTCCTGAAGGAGACCACAAGATCCAGTACACAGTCTATGACAGAGCTGAGAATAAGGGCACTTGCAAATTTCGAGTTAAAGTAAGAGGTAAGAATACTGCTTATTGTTTTTTTCCCCCCTCTCTCTTTAGAAGAGCAAAGGGAAGCAGGTCCTCAAGCCAGAACTCTCTCAAAAGTGCCTACTGTGGTGGGAGACTTGCCAGCTTTAGATTAGCCTCTAATGAGACTTGGAGAAGTGCCCTATCTTAATGCCTGAATTTCATGATACACATATGGATGGGCGTCAGTGTTGCCAGATTATTTAAGGAGTTCCCAGGACTAGTCTTACAGGAGCCCATAGCTGACTGTCCCGGAAGAATATTATTCAATAATTTTTCCATCCCTGAGCTTAGGTGACCAGCTGAAGCCTGTGAGTCCATCTACAACTAGGGTGAATAGGAGCCCCCTAATTTGGGCCACCAGGAGAACATGTTCTTACTGTTCTGGAACCATTGGTATGAAAGAAAATGTTTTTAAGGATTATTTTATGCCTGATGGTTTGGGCAACTAATTGCTAACCATCTTTACTCCTTACTCTTCTGGACTTCACTTCCTCATCTACAACACTAGGAGCTAAACCAGTTGATATCAGTGGTCTCATTGGTATGGATGGGTGACCATTGCAAGGCTCACCCACTGACCAAATAGTCATCCCTCCTCCCTCACTCATTTCACAGGCTGATGTAGAAGCCTGATTGCAAAGCTGATGCCCCTGCATCCTCACCTTTTCTGCTTACTCTGTGGATGGGAGCTCAGCACTGAGACTCCTCTGGACTTGTGTCCCTACAGTCAAACGCTGTGGCAAACTCAATGCCCCAGAGAATGGTTACATGAAGTGCTCCAGCGATGGGGATAATTATGGAGCCACCTGTGAGTTCTCCTGCATCGGCGGCTATGAGCTCCAGGGTAGCCCTGCCCGAGTATGTCAATCCAACCTGGCTTGGTCTGGCACGGAGCCCACCTGTGCAGGTATGTACGCAGCCCCTCCAGCCTGCAGCAGAACCTGTAAACCCCTTGGTTCTTGATTCCAGTGCAAGAGAGGTTTCCCTTCATAGACTTTGAGAAGTTCCTGGCCATCCCTCTTTATCTGAGTGGATGAACATAGTCCCTAGATCCCTGCCGCAGCTCATCTCATCTGTTATCCGTCTTGCTTCCGCCTATCCTCTAATTTCCCTTTCATGTCCTCTAAGGAAGAAGCTCAAGGTAGGAACCTAGGGCCAGCCTTTGGTGACATTATGAATCAGCAAAATTTGCTGTAGTTTCCTTTGTTCTAGAAATGTAAGGATCTTGTTTATAAAGCCAGTACACTGTCATGTAGAGACAATATCATACCTGCTTTGCATCACTGGCATGAAAGTCACATACACTTTGGGCATTTGGAATCTTTCCTCCTACGTAAAATGAAGAAAATAATACCTCATCTACCTCTTGAGTTGTTGTAAGGATTAAATTAGGTCATCTGTGGAACAGTGGAATAGAGCAGTGCCTGGTACAGGTAAAGCCTTATGCCAGCTCTTATTCCTGATGAACAAAAATTGGGCTGGGTAATGAGTCTGAAACTTGGGCTAACCAGAAAATTATGGACGTATCTCTTGTTTATAGACTTCTCTTTTTCTCATTTCCTGGTACCCTTTCATCTTTATCCCTTTCTTTTAATTGAAGCCCCCATTTAGAGTTAAGTGACAGAGAGACATATATACCATCAGCTAAATGCCTGAGATTCTTCAATTTCATGTGTTAAAGTAGAAAGAACACACTTATTATAGACTCCCTACCTAAGGACTTCATGCCCACCATGTTGGCATTAAGGCCTGGGGTGTGGTGTCTAACAGGCTGCTAGACCTATGTGGTCCAACATGGTAGCCACTAGCTATGTGTGGCTACTAAGCACTTGAAATGAGGCTATTCTGAATTGAGATATGCTATAAGTGTAAAATATATACCAATTTCAAAATCTTAGTGTGAAAAAGAATATAAAGTATCTTAATTTTTTATATTGATTACATGTTGAAATGAAATATTTTGGATATATTGGGTTAAATAAAACATCAAGTCATTTCTACCTATCTCTTTATACTTTTTCTTTTTGTTTGTTTGTTTGAGCTGGAGTCTCACTCTGTCGCCCAGGCTAGAGTGCAGTGGCGCGATCTTGGCTCACTGCAACCTCTGCCTCCTGGGTTCAAGTGATTCTCCTGCCCCAGCCTCCTGAGTAGCTGGGACTACAGGTGCGTGCCACCACGCCTGGCTAATTTTTTGTATTTTTAGTAAAGGTGGGGTTTCACCGTGTTAGCCAGGATGTTCTTGATCTCCTGACCTCATGATCTGCCCGCCTCGGCCTCCCAAAGTGCTGAGATTACGGGTGTGAGCCACTACGCCCAGTCTCTTTACACTTTTTTAATGAGGCAACTAGAAAATTTAAGATTAAACATAGTGGCTTACATTGTATTTCTCTTGACCAGAGCTATCCTAGACTCTGAGCCTCTGGGGCAGGGAAGAGGGCAGGAAAGAGGGCAGGAACTGGGTATCACTCAGTGTGACATCCTAGTACCTAGCGTAGAGCGTGGCACATGGCAGGCACTCAGTATATAATGGCTGAATGAATTAATGTGTGAATGAACAGATACTTCAATGCAAACCTAAAATGTGAATTATGAAAACCAAGATTATAAATCATACATGGCATCTACTAGTTTTTCTCATATTATTTCTTCTTTGGAGCTAAGCCTTTTGTTTGCCTATCTATATAACATCCTTCATTGACCTTGAACAGCTGGAATTAGTTGTCATGTATTTGCTTAAAGGGAAGACCTATTATAAAACTGCCTTGTCCCATGTCCTCTATGCCTGTGTTGCTTGCTCTGTGGCCTTTGTGTCCCACATTGCTTTGTCCCTTCTGCACCAAGGAGGCAGACTTCAGAGCTTCTGAGCCATTCCAAAGCCAGCCTGGCCATTGCCCATTCTCTTACCCTTCTGCCTCTCTGCACCCCTTTCCCTAGCAGATACTATGGTGCTTGGCCCATATGCCTTTCACATTCGCATCTATGTTCAAAAGGCTACTTACTGCAATTAACTGGGTCTCTCTGTCTGAGAGCGTTTTTTCCCTGGCTATGAAAGCACTGTCAGCCCATGCACAGAGCCAGCCTGAAGTGATGGAGAGCTAGTGCCCCAGAAGCAGCCCTCAACAATGATGGAGCAATTGTATAAATACTCCAGTTTCCTCCAGTGGGTTAATTCTGGAGGTATGTTGTATATCATCTCCTAGAGTTCCCCAGTGGGAGTGAGTTCCAAATGCCCACAGCAGCAACTTGCTTGATAACCAACTGGTATTGTTTTCTTTCCCTCACTGTCTCACTTCCTGACATAGGCAGAATAATGGTCCACCAAAGATGTCCACATCCTAATCCCCAGAACCTGAGAATATGTTACCTTACATGAAAAAAGGGACTTTACAGATGTAATTAAGTTAAGGATTTTGAGATGGGAAGAGTATCTTGGAATACCCAGTGGGCCCAATATAATCACAAGCCTTCTTATATAAAGGAGGCAGAACTGTGTCAGAGTCATAGAAAGAGATGATGGAAGGAGAGATCAGAGAGAAGAGAGATTTGAAGATACTACACTGCTATCTTTGAAGATGGAGGAAGGGACTACTAGCCAAGGAATGAAGGTGGCCTCTCGATGCTGAAAAAGACAAGAAATCAGATTCTCCCCTAGAACCTCCACGGGAACACAGCCCTGCCAACACCTTGATTTTAGCTCCATGAGGCCAGGATCTTTTCGATCCTGACCTGCAGTATCTAAAATAATAAGTTTGTATTATGTTAAGTCACTAGGTTTATGGTGATTTGTTACAGCAGCAAGAGGAAATGAATATACTTCCTCACTCCTCCACAAGTGCTTCTTGGGACCGCCTCCCAAATACACTACTTACACTTGAATCCTTATCTCAGGGTTTAATTCTTACACAAATGGTCCTGTGTGTCATCACAGGCTCTGTTGAGCCAGAACAAGCAGAAGGTTTCTGACCCATGTGGCCATTTCTGATTACAGCCATGAACGTCAATGTGGGCGTCAGAACGGCAGCTGCACTTCTGGATCAGTTTTATGAGAAAAGGAGACTCCTCATTGTGTCCACACCCACAGCCCGAAACCTCCTTTACCGGCTCCAGCTAGGAATGCTGCAGGTGAGTCCTCGAGGCAGGGCCGAGGTGGCAGGGAGACCTTTAACAGGAAGGGCCCAGCCATTTCACTAAAAGCAAAGGCCAGATTCAGTGCCTAATCCACTTACAGTGAGTTTCAGGAACTGGCACTTTAGAGCTACCACCATTCATTTCTGGTTCTGGGCCATAACCTGATTAGCATTGACTCCTTAGAGTTAACCCAATCGTTTTCCAACTAATGAGGTTGCCTGTCTTCACCAATAAGTCTAATTGACATACTGTCCAGGCCTAGCCACAGAACAATTGTCTTTGCTGAACCTGTCCAGGATATGCCTGGCTGAAAGCAATCAATTAGCTGCCTGCCCAAAAGGCTGGCCCAAGAGATGAAAGGAATCCAGGAGCCCTCGGTCCCCACATTTTTCCCAGGGAATTTCTTTGACTCTCAGAGGGTGACAGCCATTTTTTTTAGCACAGTGGTTCTCAACGTGTGATCCATGGACTGGACCAGCAGCATCAGCATCACCTGGGAGCTTGATAGACATGCCAATTCTCAGGGCCCCTCCCAGACCTACTGTGTCAGAATCTACACTTTTAACAAAATCTCCAGGTGATTCCTAAGCACTCTAAAGTTTGATGGGCACTTTTCTGGGAAATATGTCCTTCTCAACTATGTAAATTTTGTAGCTACTAAATGAGCAACCAGCATCTTGGGTGTGTGGGTAAGGATGACTAGAAACTGTAAGGATCAAACTAGAAGTTGCTTGCTTTTGTCCTGAAGCTGGTTTGCAAAAGAGTGGCCAACTTCACTGAATACTAAAGAGGCAGGATGTATGCTGTGCCATGGATACAGTGCTGCACATTTTTTTTGAGAATATTTTATTCATTTGTTACAGTGGATAGAACTAAGTGCTTAAAACAGTCTTGATTTAATCAAGGGCTACAATTTACTTCTCATGTCAGCATTAATAAAATGTATAATAATAAGTCTCTTTTCACTCTTCCCACGTACTTGAAGAATTGCCTATGAACTCTGAAGAGCCATATAAAATTTTTGTGAGCTCCCTTAATAGTAACCAAATTCATTGCATCTTTACCCCCGTTCCCCACCAGCTTACCTCCCCTTGTATCTCCTTGTCCAAGCCAGGGGCCTGCTCTTCAGAAAAGACAAGCTTATACTTCTCTCTTTTGTGGGAAATTGGCATTGCAGGCTATATTCCACGATCATGCATTTCCTCATCCGTTCTTATTCCATAGGAAAATGAATTAAGCCAAACAACTTGCTTTTCCTCTGTGTCAGCAAACTATAGTGACCCATGGCTAGTTTCGGTAAATTAACTTTTATTGGACACAGTCACACTAATTCATTTGTGCATGATCTACAACTGCTTTTGCACTACAATGATGGAGTGAAGTGATTAGGACAGAGGCCATCCAACCTTGCCAAGCCTGAAATACTCTCTGGCCCTTTACAGAGAAAGATTGCCGTCATTGCTCTAGTCTGTCCCATCCCTTCAGACACTTGCTAACTTAACAACTGGTTGGATAAGATATTTAATATCAAGATGTTTTGGTGTGACCTCCTCTTCCAAATATACTTACATTTGCATTTTAACCAGAGCCTTCAAAGAAAGGTTTGGTTGACATAGGCATTTCAGTGAGAGTAATACAAAAGCCTATTTCTAACTTTTTAAACTTCTCAACCAGTTCTGTAACTTCATGTAGGGACATTTCAGTGGAATTTTGGTAAAACATATTTGATGTTTTCATCTTTCAAGACTTCAAAATTTCTTTTCCCATTTAGCCAAATTCATCATATTTGTCTTACATTACTTTTTCTTAATTTTTTATTTTTATTGCCATTGCCATTCCTGATGAGCCCTGCTGACACGTGGTTGACTGGGCCACATTCCCAAGGTTCTTGGCAAGAGCCAGCTTAGAGGCTTGGAACCTTTTATCCTCTTTTCCCCTGGGATTGGGTGTGGAGGGCATAGGGCAGGGGAGTGTGGAGAGCGGAAACAGAGCAGAGAAGTGGACTCTGGAAATAGAGTAGTCTTCTGTCCTTGCAAAGAAAAAGTTAGAATCCTCTGGGGTGGTCTTGGATACTTTTTAGGAAATTTGACTCACTCAAGGTCTCACCCTGTCTGGAAATACATAGACTGCCCTTTTGCTTAGGTTTTCAAAATCTCACTGTCAAGCCATATCAGAATGATTCCTCTAGGAAAGGTATTTAGGTTTTATAGCCACGAGCTTAACCCCAATTTCTCATCTGTTTTCAGTACAGTTCAGAGTGAGCAAATAAAGTTCCAGAGACAGGCCAGTGCTACTTCTGTCGGTTTCTAGTTTGATAAGGATGTCTTTTTTCACCATGCTCATACTTCCCCTGTTGGGTTTTCTTTTTCCCAGCAAGCACAGTGTGGCCTTGATCTTCGACACATCACCGTGGTGGAGCTGGTGGGTGTGTTCCCGACTCTCATTGGCAGGATAGGCGCAAAGATTATGCCTCCAGCCCTAGCGCTGCAGCTCAGGTAGGGGAAATTTCTGTTCTTAAATCTTATCCCCTATGAATGCACTTTTAACTGATTAGGTCCCCTGGTTTCTTTCTATTCAGGATGGAGTTCAGGCAACCTTCAATGTTTAATTGCTTTTATTCTGGGAGTGTTATAACCATGCTAATCAGTATGTTGCTGTTTGTTCAAAT
This sequence comes from Theropithecus gelada, assembly GCF_003255815.1. Lineage (NCBI taxonomy): Eukaryota > Metazoa > Chordata > Mammalia > Primates > Cercopithecidae > Theropithecus > Theropithecus gelada. Next base: position 21,033,556 of record NC_037689.1, read on the forward strand.
AAATTGTGCAATGGGTAATTACCAGTGTTTTCTTTCTTACCCCCTCCAACCAACCGTTTTTGCTTCGCGCACATGTGTGTGTGTGTGAGTGTGTGTGTGGGGGGGGGGGGGGAGGGGGGTTGGTGGAGGAAGGATGGCTAGGAGAGGAGGACCTGAAAAAAAGACTTAAGCAATCCTTGGTCTTATTAGAAAAGTACGCATCCAATTAGTCTTTCCAGGCTTGGTCTCTTTTTTCTCCATTCTTGCAGAACACTTGTTCATACTTCTGTTTTAACAATTATATTTTACTTTCATAACCCTTACAAAGTTGGAACCGTGGATTTTAGTCTCTGAATAATGATGTATTAAAGAAGCAGAATTCAACAACCAAAAGATAGTTTCAGAATAACCCAAATTTCTGCTTGCATCTCTTGACCACTGTAAAATGGATAATTAGACTAAAGCAAAACTCCTTAAAATCTTCCTTTCTCACCCAGCCTTTTCAAAACCCATTCAGAAAATTCTGCAACAAGTTTTAAAAAATCATTGACACAGGATATGAGCAAGTAATACTAAATAAGCAACAGCTTCAAAAAACCTACTTTGAGAATATTCACCATAAATATTTAGATATCAACACAACTCTCTGTCTTAAGTTTTGTACAGTTCAACTTGAAATAAGAGGATTCATGAGTTCTCTTTAGTCGACTGATGAATGGAGAAGGCTGGGTACACTCATGTGCTTTTCTTTTTGTTATATTTTACTGCATTTGCATGTAGCACCTCCCCATACCGACTTTTGACATCAGTAGCAGAGCTTTCAAATGTTTGCTACTCGGTACCTAGCACAGTACCTGGCACCATGTTGGCGCTAAGTGGAGTAAGCGACTCAAAATTTCATTGAAACAGCCTTACTATTTCCAGAGTTGATAACAGCTTTTAAAAGTATATTGTATATTTACAGTTAGTGTACAAATACTTCAAGTTGAACTGTACAAAACTTAAGACAGAGAGTTGTGTTGATATCTAAATATTTATGGTGAATATTTTCAAAGTAGGTTTTATGAAGCTGTTGCTTATTTAGTACTACTTGCTCACATCCTGTGTCAATGATTTTTTAAAACTTGTTGCAGAATTTTCTGAATGGGTTTTGGATTGAATGTGTCTGTATGTGTGTCATCTTCATAAAATCTTGTTGTGCTTTTAAACTGTTGAATCTACTTGAAGAACAGAAAAATGCGATTAAAAAATACTTGCCATTCCGATTGTATATGTTGGGGCTGCCGTAGACTTCTATAGGCAGAAGATGATTTTAAATACATTATATGGTGGTTCTCAAACTTTTAGCCTCCATCAGAATCTCCTGGAGGGCCTGTTACAATACGTATTGCTGGAGTCTCCACTGTAGGCTGTAAACTGTGTTTCTCATTCAGTAGGTCTCTGGTTATACCCGATAATATGCATCTCTAATGAGCTCCCAAAAGATCACATGGTGAGGACCACTGGCCTAGTTTTTTACCAAAAGCTTTACAGTTTTGAAATAGAACTTTTGCCCAGCAGCCTTCAAGAAAAGGGCCAATCTCTATTTTGCAGCTGGATGATAGTCCAGGTAAAAGTCATGCAGAAATGATCACTCAGGTGCATTACCTAATGGATTCTGTGTCAGGCCGGCATGCCTGTGTTATCAGACATATCAGTGAGAAACAAAGAGCTTGGCAGAACTTTTTCCCTTTGAATTGGAAAGGTTTTTTTAGACACCTTGGAGTCTACTGCAGAGGAAAAAAGATGATTTAGGCAAAGAATGGGAAGCGAAAGAGGAGAAGGAAAAGCATAATGCCTGCATAATCTAAAAATTCTTTTGTCTGGCTATAAGACTATTTTCAAATAGCACTGAGGCCATGATAAAACCCTTGAAGGGAGTCAACAGAAAGAAGAGACTGGGTCCCTGGGGTTTCAGGGTCACCACCTACCTTCTTCCTTGCCCTCATTTCTTTTTTATCTGGAGGTATGATCTGATTCATGCTTTCCAGAGGAATTTTCCAGCAATCTCAAGGAAGACGGGGACCAAGAAAGCCATAATTTCTATACCCACATTATTCTTTGAGTCTACAGTGTTCCCTGGAAGATTTTCCAGGAAGAACTCCTTCTAATCTGACGACAGACACGTATGTAACTCAGACATACTGTCGGCATCACACCTCATCCCCGATTTTGTGTGGTGTTTGATCATTCATCCCCAAGATTTCTGTGGTCTTTCGGCCCTAGTGGGATGCATTCCTGTGGCTGCTGCTAGCCTGCTGATCCAACCACTCAGCTCTTCCCATGACAGTTTTCCCCCTTTACATTCTGTGTCAATCAAGGCACAAGACTTACACAGGAATGTGTGTGGTAGCAGATGGTGGCACCGTGGTGGTGGTGTGTGGGGGGGGGGTTTCCCATCCTAGTCTCACAAGCACTATAAAAAAAATGAATGCTCCAATTTCTTATTGGTCACCCTTTCCCACAGGCTTCAGCCACCATATTCCCTATTCCTCTGTTTCCTGAGAGCTCCCTGTGCCAGAACTCTTCCATGCTCCCAAAAGTAAACTCAATACCCTTCCTCTTAAAGATGCAGAGCATTTTATCTCTTCATTCACACCCTACTTTGCAGCCTACATTCGCGTGTTCGGAACTCATTAATGCACTTTGCAGTCATCTACTTCTTAGCTCCCCTCTTAGCACTGCAGGAAACCTGGCAGAGGCACTGTCATGTCCTCTTTTTTTGCATTTCTAGTCACTGGGAGTGAATTTGCGATTTAGCTTCCCACTGGGATAAAATACAAATTATTTCCTTCTTCCTTGAAACTCCCTCTTAAAAGGCAGAAAAATGTAGTTTGTGTTTTATGTAATGATTTTTTAACCTTGATCTGTTTGTATGAGGAAAACATATTTCACTTTACATCCAGATGACAGTGTATATTCTGCCTCATACACAATCTCAAAATATCTAAACTGGAAAAAAAAAAAAATCTGGAGAAGAGAGTGAGTGGGCTCATTTGTTCATTGGGCTCAGCTTATCTGTTTGTTTGCTTTCTCTAGCTATTCTCATCAAATATGTTTGTGTTGACATGAAAATCATATTTTTTAGTTTAAATTCTAGTGTGGTAGAGCAGAAAGAACACCAGACACTTGAAACCACTTCATATTCTTTTTTGGAGTTATTTGGGGTACAAATTATGATTAACCAAGTCAGAATACATGGGGTATAGACCAAGCTCAATCCCTTATAACTCTGTAGTCCTGAGCTGGCCACTGAATAGGCCAGAACTATCATGCTGGGAAATGATGTCAATCAGCTTTACCTAGCCCAGAGTTTCTCAGCCTTGGCACTATTGCTATATGGGGATAGATAATTCTTTGTTTGGCGGGGAGAGTTGGCTGTGCATTGCAGGATGTTTAGCAACATTCCTGGCCACTACCCACTAAATGCCAGTCACATCTTCACTCTCCACTGTGACAACCAAAAATATCTCCAGACATGGCCAAATTTCCCCTGGGAGCGGGGAGCAAAATCACCCCTGTTCATAATCACTGACTTAGTCCTAGTGTGTATGTGGTCATGCAACACTAGTCAGCAAATGTGGGTTTGGGGTTGATTCCAAACTTGGGTTGATTCCAATTTAATGAAAAAAAATCTGTTAGCCTTGTATGCACCTTGTACCAAATGTTGGTATATGGCATCATTGTAGGCTGGAAGTCTTCCTGACTATAATCTAAAACTAAAGCAGTGCTTTTCAAACTCTCATGTCCATACCAGTCATCTGGGGATCTTGATAATAATGCAGATACTAATTCAGTAGGTTTGGGGTGGGGCATGGGAGTCTCCATTTCTAGCAAGTTCTCATGTGATGCTGCTGGTCCAAGGGTCACAGTTTGAGTAGACAGGGTCTAAAGGATGATTCAGTCCTTCATGGTATCAAAGCTTTCTCTGCACACGGTCACAGGAGGGCTCTGGTTGACCCACCAGGACCCTTGGGAGTCATGATTTGACTTAGTCTCCTCTTTTCTTTGTCTGCCGCAGGCTGTTGCTGCGAATCCCACTCTACTCCTTCAGTATGGTGCTAGTGGATAAGCATGGCATGGACAAAGAGCGCTATGTCTCCCTGGTGATGCCTGTGGCTCTGTTCAACCTGATTGACACTTTTCCCTTGAGAAAAGAAGAGATGGTCCTACAAGCCGAAATGGGCCAGACCTGTAACACCTGACATGATGGTTCCTCTCTTGGCGGTTCCTCTCTTGGCTGTTCCTCTTCATTGTCTACATAGTGACATGCACATGGGAAAGCCTTAAAAATATCCTTGATGTACAGATTTTTATTTGTAATTTTTAAAGTCTATTTTATTATGAGCTTTCTTTGCACTTAAAAATTAGCATGCTGCTTTTTGTACTTGGAAGTGTTTCAAAAAACTTAAATGACTGTATTTACTCTTTCTAACTTTCTTTACTCCATCATGGCTGGTTGATTTTGTAGAGAAATTAGAACCCATAACCATACACGGGCTATCAACATGTTATTCAATGTGATACCTAACTCTTTTCTATTTTGTTTTTTAAATAAGACTTTTATTAATAAAATGTTTTGGAGCAAATTTAGTAGAACTCACTTTGTTTATCAAGCACCAGCCATACTTGTTCAGTGTGGTCAGTGGTTTCAGGGTTGTGATCCTTAGTGGTGTTTTAAGAATGGAAAAAAATTTAATTAGTCTTTTAAGGAGCTCTGCTGAGCTGGGAGAGAGCTGAGCTGTTGGGTGTTCAAGTAGCCAATTAAAGCCACAAGCTGAAAATGAAAGAGCTAAGCCTTCAGTCACAGTGATGGAACAAGCAAGAGTCTAAAACCAGAGGAAGCATCAACTTCACTGTTCCATTTTCCCCTGTGGGACAGCACACTGGTCAAGATTCAAGTGGAGCAGCACAGATGTGGGGTCATCTTTCTATTGAGGGAGACTCGAACAAAAGACTCTGGCAGTTTTACAGACCCTGGTGGGGTAGGAGTGGAAAAGTCCTGGGTACTGAGGCAGAGTGAAGGAAAGTATCTTCAAATTTTTCCCCTTTTCCTTACCCCATAAGATCTCAGCAGAGGAACCTGAAGACCTCTTACCCAAGGCCTCAGATAAAGGGCCTAGAAATGAAAGCACAGGGCTAGGAATGTAAATATGTGAAAGAGTGTGATTGGCCAGGGGGTCTGAGTCTTTGACTGCAACACCCCACAGAGACTGCCATATGACTGGCTATGCACCAAGTCTGGTGTGTGGAGGGCAGCTTTTCCGGTGAAGCCTACCAGGTAAAGTGTTTATCATCACCTATGGTCAGGCCTGAAAAATCACATATTGGTTTTTAACCAGTAGCCAGACTCCTCAATTCTCCCATGCAAACCTTGAAGTTTTTCCTCCATTTTCAGAATATCAGTTTGGTTCAAAATCTATTCCTAAACAAAATAACTAAGTGAATGATATTTCCCACTGATTTCCCACTGAAAATCTTGCAGAAGTTTTCTGTGTACCTTTTGGACCTTATAGAAACAATAGATAAATTCTAACATGCAGAGATTTAACACAGAAAGCAGATTTAACAATTTTTTAAAAAAATATTAGGCAGGGCGATTGCTGAACTGCCAATAGGTTTACACTCTATTTACAAGCTTGATTTTGTTCACAAAGCGTACTAGAAGCCACTTTTTGACTTGTGTCTTCTTCAGATATATCAGAAATGTCAATGGCATGGCTCATAGAGGAATGTCAAATAGTGACCAATTGGAAACCATGAAAAGTTCGAGAGGGCTGGGAAGAGGGTGAGGGATAAAAGACTACCAACTGGGTTCAGTATACACTGCTCAGGTGATGGTTGCACCAAAATCTCACAAATCACCACTAAAGAACTTCCTCATGTAACCAAATAACCACATGTTCTCTAAAAACTTATGGAAATAAAAGGGAAAAAGAAAAGTTCAAGAGATCATTTGTCACAATTAAGCAAGCATATATCTGCCTCTACCTGTGTTAAAGCTCTCTTGTCTTTGACAAGTCAGCCTGTGCCCTTTGCCCCATATCCTGAAAGGTTCAAGCCTTGAAGATGCGCTGACATTTAAGGAACTACTTGGATTTCTTCAAACCAATTTACCTGATGACTTGGAATATTGCAAGCACTTTTCCCAACAAGATCAACAGACTATTTGAAGATCAATGAATGCACTATGGTATTTTAAAAATAAATACCCTGCATTAAAATTTGGGGACATTTCTAAAGATTAATTAATAGCCTTTCTCCAGAGAACTGGTTTCCCACTGGAAATCTTGCAGAACTTTTCTATGCACCTTTTGGACCTCATAAAAACAAACAAACAAAAACACAATTCCTAGTTCTGCTTGCTCACAGTTTGGTACTGCAGAACTTCTACCATGCGTGTGTGTGTGTGTGTGTGTGTCTGTGTGTGTGTGTGTGTGTGTAGGGAAGAGGGAGGCAGTTAAACGGGCTGAACTCAAATGGAAAACTGTCTCCAGTAGATGACAGCTGAAATCTCAGTTCAGTTCTTTTAAACTTAGTTGGACTGCTTGGAATCTGCCTCCACTCCTAGTCTGCACATGTATGGTTTGGTGATCAATCAGAAATTTAGGCAGCCTACATACAGAATTTAGGACTCCCCTTGTCAGACTCTCTCCTTTCTGAGATTTTCCTCCTCACTCTTCAGTTGCTATGGTTGCCCTTACTGTCTCCTCAGGTTTGTTAAGCCAGTAAGACTACAGACTTTCTGTCTTCATTTAAGCCTCCCCTACCTTCAACCGCAGCATGGTGCATACTACAACCTGCCCTTAGGCAAAATTTTTTATAAAAACCCTGATGATTAATCAAGTTTATTTGCCTTCCAAGTGATGACTGCACTCCGGTATCTGTCTGCTTTTTGGCCTCTCTCCAATGTCTTCAGGTAGTGTGTGCATATATAAATATATACCTATATATTTATATATAATATGTACACACATACATATATTTATATGTATTTTATATATATAAAAAATACATATAATGTATTTTAAAAAATTTTTGCCTAAGGGCAGATTGTAGTGTGTATATAGTGTGTATATATATCTAGAAGGTGGAAGAGTCTATCTAATCCATTCACAGAGAACTTTTTTTTTTTTTGCAGATTTACCTCTACAAACTCTCAACTCTTGAGCTTAGATCATTGGCGTGGGCAATGAAGGAGAGGAAAGGCAGTGCACATTGAAGCAAGGATTAATGCTCAGGATGTTGATACCTATACTCTTCCTGCAGTAAAAATTACCCCAAAAATCAGTGTCTTAAGACAACAAACATATTATCTCTCACAATTTCTGTGGGTCAGGGATTTGGGAGCAACTTAGCTGGCCTATTCTGGCTTGGAGTCTCTCTTGAGATTGCTGTCATATCTTGGCTAGGGCTGCAGTCAAAGGATTGAATGGGGCTGGAAGATCTGCTTCTATGGTGGCTCACTCACATGACTGGTAAGTTGGTTCTGGTTGTTGGAAGAGGTCTCTGTTTGTCTCCACATGGATTTCTCCGCAGAGTGTTGCATGAATGTTCTCATAACATGGTAGTTGGCATCCTCTGGTAAAAGTGATCCGAGAAAAAGCAAAGTGGAAGGGACAATATCTTTTATGACATAGTCTCAAAAGACACACACTGTTACTTCCGCAGTATCCTGTTGATCCAACAGATCAGCCCTATTCAATGGGGAAGAGGACAACACAACAGGATGGATACTAAGAGGTAAAGATCACTGGGGCCTATTTTGGAGGCTAGCTTCTGCTGGTTCCCATAGCTGCTGACAACTTAACTGGGGACATGGCTATTTATTTATTTATTGGTATAAATTTAGAGGGTATAAGTGCAATTTTGTGACATGGATATGTTGCATAGTGGTGAAGTCTAGGCTTTTGGTATCATTATCACCCAAATACTGTACACATTATACACATTAAGTAATTTCTCATTTCTCATCCCCACACACCCTTACCCTTCTGACACTCTACTATTATTCCACACTCTATGTCCATGTGTACACATATTTAGCTCCCACTTATGAGAACATATAGTATTTGACTTTCTGTTTCTGAGTTACTTTACTTAATGGCCTCCAGTTCCATCCATGTTGCTGCAAAGGACATGATTTCATTATTTTTGTTATGGCTGAGTAGTATTCCATTTGTGTGTGTGTGTGTGTGTGTATCACATTTTCTCTATCCAATCATCTGTTGATGCACACTTAGATTGATTCCATATCTTTGCTCTTGTGAATAGTACAGCTGTAAACATACAAGTGCAAGTGTCTTTTTGTATAATGATTTCTTTTCCTTTGGATATATACGCAGGGGTGGGATTGCTGGATCAAATGGTAGTTCTATTTTTAGTTCTTTGAGAAATCTCCATATTGTTTTCCATACAGGTTGGACTAATTTACAATTCCACCAACAATGTATAAGGATTCCTTTCTCTCCACATCCTCACTAACATCTTTTATCTTTTTGACATTTTGATAATGAGGGACATGGCTTCTTTATGGTAGAAAACATGGAGTAGTTCTAGAACAAACAAATATAATTGTGGCTTCCCAAATTGGTAGGAAAATTCCCAATTTTGCAGCTCCTTAGCGGCTCCCTTGGGAGTCCCAGGTGGTTTAGGGACTTTTTTATGGAAGGTCAGCATAAAGTCTATTTCTTTTTTTTTTTTTTTGAGACGCCATCTCGCTCTGTCGCCCAGGCTGGAGTGCAGTGGCCGGATCTCAGCTCACTGCAAGCTCCACCTCCCGGGTTCACGCCATTCTCCTGCCTCAGCCTCCCAAGCAGCTGGGACTACAGGCGCCCGCCACCTCGCCCGGCTAGTTTTTTGTATTTTTTAGTAGAGACGGGATTTCACTGTGTTAGCCAGGATGGTCTCGATCTCCTGACCTCGTGATCCGCCCGTCTCGGCCTCCCAAAGTGCTGGGATTACAGGCTTGAGCCACTGCGCCCGGCCAAGTCTGTTTCTTTAGCCTTCCACTCCAGATAAGAACAAAATCCTTTCTTTTTGAACTAGCTTGCAATGACTCTATTCTCTGTAATTAAGTCCTGAATGATACAGACAATAAAAAGTGTAGTCTTGAAACACTGGATTTCTTGGACTTCTCTTCCTTGCAATTCCACAGTTAATAGTGATATCAAGCACCTCTTGAAGATATATCTTATAAGCCATGATAAAATCATTCAGTACAATTGACCATTTTTCTTCAGCAATGTTTAGTTACACAGATTGAGGAAGAGAGAAGGCATACTGAAAGACTAATCTAGGGGTAGATGGTTGTGACAAAGGTATGGTGGCAGGACAAGGGGAGGGAGTTGATTGTAGTATTGACAAAATGGATTGTGCGATTACACACAAGGACAAGAATTAGTCTAAAAAGAAACTCGGGAGGCTGAGGCAGGAGAACGGCGTGAACCCGGGAGGTGGAGCTTTCAGTGAGCCGAGATCGAGCCACTGCACTCCAGCCTGAGTGACAGAGCGAGACTCCGTCTCAACAAAAACAAAACAAAACAAAAAAACAGTAGTGGCGCTTACATATTCAAAGAATATAGGGAAAGGCGAATGATCCTAACGTGGTTTAAGAGTGCATATAATCAGTATAAAGATACGAGAGATTTGGAAGAGAGAAAGAAAATATTGAAATTGTGATGTTTGGAAATTGAATAAATTATCCATATGGGTGATGCGGATACTGGCAAGAGTTAAGGCAAAGGAGATAAGTGAGAGTCAAATTCCAAGGATATATAGAGTGGAGGAGATAACTGTGTATAGATAGGTGACTGTAAGGAGAGCATGACGGAAAGTGATATGGTAGATGGCAGGATTCTCAGAGAAGGTCTTTTGCTCAGATTAGGAAAGAATGATCAATTTAGGAGCTGTGAGGAATTGAGCAGATGTTGACATTATCTCTCAACCAAGAGATATTAAAGTATGAAAGAGCAACCTGCTGTAAGAAAAGAGACAAAGAGGAAAACAAGCATTTACTCAAGAATATTTTGAAAAGATACTAAAGCTATAGGAAGGTGCTATGGTTTGGATATATGACTCCTCTAAATCTCAGGTTGAAATTTGATTCCCAGTGTTGAAAGTGGGGTCTAATGCGAGATGTTTGGGTCATGGGGACACATCCCTCCTGAATGGCTTGGTGCCGTCCTGGCAGTAAGGAGTGAGTTGTTCCTCTGTTAGTTCCTGTGAAAATTCCCCTGAGAACTTGTCATCAAAAGGAGCCTCCAACTGCACGCCCTTTTCCCTTGCTTCCTGTCTTGCCATGTATTCTCTGTACATATCAAGTCTCCTTTGCCTTCCTCTATGAGTGGAAGCAGCATGAGGCCCTCACCAGAAGCAGATGCTGGCTGTATGCTTCTTCTTGTACAGCCTGCAGAACGATGAACCAAGTAAACCTCTTTTCTTTATAAATTACCCAGCCTCACCTATTCCTTTATAGCAACACAAATGGACTAAGACAAAAGGTCACTTTACTATGAAATGTGTGTGTGTGTGTGTGTGTGTGTGTGTGTGGCAATAGTCCAGAGGCATCAAAGTCTGGAAGAGAGTTGAGCTGGGAGACACTCAGAGCAGTATGAGAATGAGACAACAACAAGACCAATGAGGGAGACAGCTCATGTCTGTAACTGGAGGATTATAGACATCAGAGACATAGATGAACTTGATAGGCCTTGAGGTTCCCATTTTCAGAGGACAATTGTTTTAGTGCCATAACTGACATTCCTTGTGATTCCTGGGTAACCTATCTTAGACACCAAGACAGGAAGAGTCAGGTTCAGCCCCGACCATGGCCAGAACTGACCTTACGGTGGAGGCTGGGCCTGGTTCTTCCTGCCTTGAAGGATCTAGCATAAGTTACACAGGAATCATCCTGAACTCCACAAGGAGACAGGACTCCCTAGAGAGTATTTGGCTCTATGTGTGGGGCAGGGAAACTCAAAAAGAGCCTGTTGCTGTTGTCAAAAGGCAAGAATATTTTCAGAAGTAACAGAGGTAACATTTTAAAAAATATTCTTTCATCTTTTGATGGACTTTTAGTTTGATTTCTTATCTTAGCTATTGTGAATAATGCCACAATAAACATGGGAGTGCAGATATGTCTTCAACACACTGATTTTATTAGATTGTAAGACAATTGGCAGGTATGGTGGCTCACACCTGTAATCACAGCACTTTGGGAGGTCAAGGTGGGAGGTTTGCTTGAGCCCAGGAAATCAAGACCAGCCTGGGCCAACATAGCAGGACCCTGTCTCTATAAAAAATGTTTAAAAATTATCTGGGTGTGGAGGCACACACCTGTGGTCCCAGATACTTGGAAGGCTGAGGTGAGAGGATCACTCGAGCCTGGGAGGCTAAGACTGCAGTGAGCTGCGATCATGCCACTGAATTTCAGCTTGGGTGACAGAATGAGACCCTGTGAAAAAAAAAAGATTGTGAGACAATTGGATGTGTTATGATGGCCTTTGGCCTAACATCAGAACCACCCCAGCAAGAGGATATTAAACCAGACTTGCTGAGTGGATTGTGGGGAAATAGATTTTATAGAACACTGCACAGATGGAGGAGGATATAGTGTTCAAGCGTCTGGTATGGCTCTGCTGTCACCCCCACAGATGAGAACGTGGCCTTGCTAATCTTAGTTCAAAATGGGAAAAGACAGGAATTAAATTTCATTTAATGGCAGACTACCCCATATCACACTAACCTCCCTGCTGATAACAATTATAACTCTGGACAAAATATAGAAAGAGAAGTTACTGGAACTCATTAGCACTCAACCAAAAGCAGGCAGAGACTGAAAGAACTATGACCTTGAAAGAATGCAAGCACATTGGGTAAGATGCACATTTGGTTGGCTTTTCCCCTTGAAGACTTTTCCATTTGCTAGTGTACTGGATGTGGAACTCAAGCAGAAGGCTGTACTCTTATTGGGCTGAGGATTCAGAGGATGAAGGCAGGATGACCAGAGAGTGTGGAAATGGAGGAGATATGAGAAAGGAGAAAGCCAGTGGGTGGGATTTGGGAGGGAGAACCCAAATGTGCATATACATTCCCCTCAAATCTTTTACTGACCCCCGAGCTGTGCATGCACAGAGTGAGGCTACAAGAAGTCTAGGAGGAAAACAAAATAGCTGAAGGGAAAGACCTGAGCTGAGCAGTGATCTCAGCAGCTAATCTGTGCTGGAGAGATAGTTTGGAGGTCAAATCCTTTCAAGTTAAAGGAGCTCAGTGAACAGGTTGAGCTTCCACCGAAAATCCAAGACTACTCTTCAAAAGTAAAGAACAAGGCTCAGGATTAAGTTAAATCAAAGTAGACCTCCTTAACAAAGCCTAAAATCAAGCTTCCACAATATCAAGCTGAGTGAATTAGTAATTTAACTGTCTGCAAAAACAAAAATGTGAACAGCCTAGGTCTATAAAAATTGCCTTAAACCAGCAGTTCTCAAACCTTTGAAGGATTCCAAAGTGCTTTTCTTTATGTGGGTTACATCTCTCAATATTTACCAGGTTAGGAATCAAAACAGAGAAATTTTAAAAATTGTATTTCGATGCATTTCAAAAAATAAATTTATTGCATGATGATGTAGATAACATATTTTTGAGAAAACCTAAGTTTGTTTTACAAAACAAAAAATGAGATGAGCAGCATTATTTTACATTTTTGCAAATCTCTTCAAAGTCTGGCATAATAGAAGATATCTAGTTTCTCATATATGCTTTCCTATTCAGTCTCTTGCAATATGTTGTTTTGATTGAAATATAAGAAGAAAATCTGGCTTCACAGATACACACACACACACACACACACATATATACACACACACACATACACACACACACACACATATGTATTTGGAAAAGGGAGGAGTATTTTAATAGCCTATTTAGATAACTGTGAATATTTTTTTTAACACTTCACCGAAAGTCAACAAGTGGTAGTTCCTTAAATATTAATGGTGATACGAAAACTTTTTGTACTCTGTTGCTTTAAAATCCATTGGTCTATCTTGAGCAGTGTACTCTGTTGCTTTAAAATCCATTGGTCTATCTTGAGCTTTGAATGTATCTTTTATCTATGCACAATTTTGTAACTCATGCATTGGTCACTTAGAAAACACTGGTTCACTGAATCAAGTAGCTCTTCCAAAGATTGATAAATTTCATTACACAATATTGGAATATCACACTAGTTAATGTCATCACCAATCTTATCAGAAAAGTGTATCAGTATTAGGAAGCTGTCACAGTCACAATGGTGGATACAAGTTTTCTAAAATTCTAATTTTTGCTTCAAAGCTTGAAAGTTATTATTGGCAACAAGTACTGTCAGTTGTTTTCCCTGAAGTGACAGGCTCACTTTGTTCATTTTTGAAAAAATGTCTGCCAAATTCTCAAGCCTGAATAACCCGTTATTTGTTCTTTAAAGTAAAAAGAATGCTGAAAAAAAAAATGCATCGTACTTTGGTATGCACAGAAAATATTTAAAACATGTACTTAAGGGTCAAGATTTAATAACATTATTTTTTACTGCTTCATCAGGGATATTCTTAAATAAAACTGGTATTTTACTTTTCTTACTATGAAAACATGAAGATAAAAATATGCACTGCCTTGATTCATAGCCATAGTGCTACAGTTTTGCACAGTGAAAAGAGCAAGTAAGGAAGATAGTTTTGACCTTGCTAACCCCTTGAAAAAGTTTTAGGACACCCAGGAGTCTGAAGACCAAACATTGTACTGCCTTAAACTGAAGAACCCCGATTGTTAATATAATTCTGGAATTGTGATGGAACCTGGAATAGAAAGGAATGGAAAAAACTCAAAATTTGGCATCTTTCTTAACTCTGGTAGGTCTCATGGGGACTGTTCCTAATAGCTGTGTGCCTTGTAGAGACCCTACACTTAAGGGAACATTTCTCCACATGTGCTGCATCTGCTCTTGTTCTTTGCAGCCATCTTTCTTTTGATAGGTTCTATATCCTTAGCTCAATTAATCAGAAATGAATAGCAGGGATGAGTAGGACCCTTTTGGCTCATCAAGAATCTAAACTGTGAGGGAGGGAGAGCATCGGGATAACTAGCTAATGCATGCGGGGTTTAATACCTAGGTGATGGGTTGATAGGGGCAGCAAACCACCATGGCACATGTTTACTTATGTAATGAACCTGCACGTGCTGCACATGTATCCAAGAACTTAAAATTAAATTAAAAAATCTAAACTGTAACACTGCATTCAAATTATCTCATTTAATCTTCACAAGAAGTCACAAATATTTCATCTCCTCCCAGCTTTACTTGCTTGTTAACAGCATTAAAGCTGGGACTTACAGTAACTGAAGAAGGGACACTGAGGGCTTCTTTTTTTTTTTTTTTTTTTTTTTTTTGAGACGGAGTCTCGCGCTGTGTCACCCAGGCTGGAGTGCAGTGGCGCGATCTCGGCTCACTGCAAGCTCCGCCTCCCAGGTTCACGCCATTCTCCTGCCTCAGCCTCCGAGTAGCTGGGACTACAGGCGCCCGCCACCACGCCCGGCTAGTTTTTTGTATTTTTAGTAGAGACGGGGTTTCACCATGTTAGCCCGGATGGTCTCGATCTCCTGACCTCGTGATCCACCCGCCTCGGCCTCCCAAAGTGCTGGGATTACAGGCTTGAGCCACCGCGCCCGGCCAACTGAGGGCTTCTTGTACAGCTGTTTCCTAAGGGTTGCTGCAGTAAGGCGGGTGCCTTTGTCAGCAAAACTGCAAGCATGACAACATTGGCCTACCAGTCCTCTCAATACACTTTATGCCTTAACCTTGGATATGCATTCGAATTACTTGGGGAGCTTTAAAAAATACTGATGATTTGGTGCCACACCCAGACATTATGATATAACTGATCTAGGTGCAGACAGGACTTGAGGGATTTTAAAAGCTTCCAAGGGGATTCTCATGTGAAGCCAAGGGTGAGAACCACTGTTTTGGGCGAGGTGAGAAAGATGCCAGGTATAACCAATGATGGGAATACACCTCCCCCTTTGGAGAAACACTTGTTATTGCTTCTCTGCCTTTGGCCAATGTTTTTAGTGTTTGCATTACAAAGTTAAACTTATGTTTAACTCATTTAAAACATGGCACTTGTTTCTCCTTAGGACAAAGCCACAAGAATGTTGCAAAGCACCTAGCTTTGTTCATCAGAATCAATTTTACTGATGAATGTGCAGTGTACGGACACATTTCTGTTACTATGGTGTCATTTCTGAAGATGCTCAACAGCTTAAGGATTTGTTTTTCTGTTTGCTCTGTGGCTGCATTGGAGCTTGAAGAAAGTTTCATTTCTCTGCATCGTGTTTGAAATGTTGTAGTGTCTCTCTCTACATCAGAAACAAGTTTCTGTGAAGGATGGTGCTGCGCTTAGGCAGCAGTGCTGTGAGACTAACACACTGATTTCAGATGGAACTGAAATGCCATTATCTGGTCACACATCAAATCTGAATCTTTCTCTCTTAAGTATCTTCCAATGTGTCACTTAGTTTCATGCAATTCCATTTGACTCTTGGGCAGGCTAAGCGGATTTCTGATGCTTTCTGAGACTAAGCATGAACTTCCAGGCTTGGAAAGAGGAGTTACTTGTCTCTCTCTTGAAAAATCAGAAAGAGCAGAAATAGTTTTATTTCTCAACAAGTGGCAGCAATTTAGAAGGTGAACTTTGTGAAGGGACTGAGTTCCAAGACCCTCTAGAGCAACGCTCCTCAGAATGTGGTCCTTGTACTAGTTGCTGGTCCCTGCACCATTTATTACTTGTTCACAAGGAGATAAGGAGTTTGCCCAAGACTGGAAATCAACAATGTCAATAAATTTGTTATTTAGTTCAGTTGACGTTTTGGATTGCAAAACTTTCCATGAAGGAAGCCACACACTGATTTACATTCTGATGTAAGCTCCCTGTCTTATCATGGGCCAGCACCTTGAGTAACATTTCCCTAGAGGAGGCCAGAGGTGAGACACTTGTCCCTTTGTCTCTATAGAAATCAATTAGTAAATTAGAAATTAGGAAAGAAAATGCAATGGACTTTTTCAAAGTCACAGTAGCTTTTATTCCAGACTGAGTAGTCTCAGTCATTACTAGTTGAGAGCCCATGCAGTTCTGATCAGCAGTTTTGCTAAAGGACTGGTGAGTTGTAGACAGTGAGTCTAGACTAAATATCTTAGAAATGAAAGTGATAAGAAAAACCGATGTCTATTAATATTCTATCTTGGCCAGAATATATGGTGGTTGTCCCTAGGGCAGGGAATGTGAATAAACTGCAACCCCGGAGGAATCTGATGTGTTCTCAAATTGGTGTATCATTCTCTTCTTGCAGAAAGCTCTGAAATCGGTTTGTGAAGGGTCAAAAACAACAGTAACCTGTCCTGCTTTGCAGAAAACAGGATTGTACCCATGTTGCTAGCATTTGCTTTGGAATTATCTCATTTCATAAGAATGGAATGCCTAAACAGCATTTTAATGTTTTGACCCTAGTGTAACAACTAGGAGTCCTGGGCAAGGGCATGGTTTTCTTGCTAGTCACCAGAATCTAGCCTGAGAAAGAGCATCTAGGTACTTAGGAAGAAGAAATATTGGTGCTGATTTCTGAAAAATGCATAATCTATCACACCACTACACTACGTTGGTCTTTGAGATGAACTGTCCTGTGAATGTTGATCACTCATTCATTCATTCCTCAGGAGTATATTGCCAATTAGCATAGTTCATTGATCCTAAGGTGCACATTTTCCTGTTCACATTTTAACATCTCTGAAATGGGCAGTGTCTTACAATTAACGACATCCTTCTCAGTTAAGGTCCTGGTGGGAAACATGACAGACTCAAATGGGAATTGAGGAGGACAGATTGAAAGGATTATCTATAATGGTGTGGGCATGGTAAAAGGAACTCAATAAGTGGTGTTGAGGGACTTCAAAGTTACCAGCGTTAGGGGACATTTTCTACCACAGGCCTGAAGGGCAAGGGGAGGGAGTGAATACTAGAACCTAGAGTGAACTGTAAGTATAATTTTAGGAGAGGCCGCAGGAGAAGAGCCGTGGCAGAGGAACATAGCTATCTTATGTTAAGGTAATTGATGTTAACTAAAGCTTTATGTCTCATGTGGGAATATAATGGAACTAATATTACCTGGCAATAATACAGCAGTCACAGATCGAAAATTTTCTTAAAGGGTTAGATAATAAATAGTTCAGGCTTTATGGGCCATGTGGTCTTTGTCACAACCACTCATCTCTGCCACTGTACCACAAAAGCAGCCATAAACAATATGTAAAAGATTATGTATGGCTATATTCCAATTAAATTTTTACTTGCAAAAACAGATGACCAGCCTGTGGGCTGTAGTTTGCTGACTTCTGAAGTAGATAATAGGGAAATTCTGTGTCCCATCTCAGTTCATCCCTTTTACTCTCAGCATCCACTCTTTTCTTTTGTTTGAATAAAAATCTCATGCTCTCAGGACAAGGGACATCTGAACTGTTTATTATGTAGTCCTTTAAGAAAATTTTCTGACCTGTGACTGCTGTATTAATGCCAGATAATACTAGTTCTGTTATACTCCCACATGAAACCTAAAACTTTAGCTGCCATCAGTTCCCTTCACATAAGAGAGCTGGGGAAGATAGAGGTTGGAAGAAACAGTTAATCGATATAAAGATGTTTCAGTCCCTCTTTGGGGGCTGGTCATGATATCTGAGTTGATAATCATTTTAAATTATCCTTTATTCTCTGCCAGCACTTCAACTAGTTGGATTTCTTTATCTGGGGGATTGTCCCAAATCTTCACTCCTGTAGAATATGATTCCTTAATGTTCCTGGTTTTATTGATTGCTGTAGTTTCCCATTGGCCAGGATTATTGATCAAAGGAGTAGTAGGAGATAACTCAGTAAATCCCCTGACCTCTAGACATAGTTCTTGTAACCATTGTGCATGAATAAACCAATTATTTACCCAGCAGCAAATACAAATAACTCTTTCTCTACCTATAGATTCAGTGGCATGGAGAGCCTGAAATGGTTAAGAGGCATTCTCAGATTCCAATGAAATAGAGTCATGTCAGTTTCCTATGTAAGCATTCCTTCCTTAGACGGTAGAACACTTAGACTCGTGGAACCCTAGTTTATGAAGATAGGTAGGAAAAATGCCTTAAATAACCTGTTAATATAATCATAATAGGGGCCAATTCAAGCTCTAGATCTTAGTTCCTGAACCAATGCCTTTTGGCTACCAGGGAGACACCACCATATGTTGGCTGCTGATTTAAAGCATATACTATACCATGTAAGTTAACACCCCAGCCTCACTAAATATTGTCTGTCAGCTAATTCTATAACTGAACTTTGATCAAGTCATTCCATTTTTCCATGAAACCAGCTATTTTGGGGTCATAAGGCAAGTGGTAAGACTAATAAATTCCATAGCATGAGCCCACAGATGGGCTTTCTTTAGTGCAAAATAAATTTCTTGGTCAGAGGTAACATTGTGTAAGATATTCTTTGAGTCTAAGTATAGTGGTGGAGTCACATAACAAGTAGAACGGTATATCTTTATTATCTAAAGGCTACATCATCTATCTTAATCTCTATTATAATGTACTCTAGAGAGACCCTGATTGCCATTATATACAAAGTAGCATTCTGATCCATTATAGGGATGACATTTTGCAGTTCCAGATGTGGTATCTTTACTAGAGCAAAAGGGTAAAGTCGCTAGTACCTGGTATCCAGCTATTGACTGGGGAAATGCTTTCTTTTTAATTACCATCAACAAACATAATCAGAAGCAGGGCATCTGCTGTAGAGAGCACAGAAAATCTTTTCAAGGGAACATGTATCTTTAAATAACCGTCTTTATCTGTTTTGTTTTGTTTTTCTTGTTTTTGTTTATTTTTGTTTTTTCTCTTGCTAAATGACCATCTTTACACATTCTAGGAAACCTACAAGAGAAACTGTCTTAATTTTTGGCTACTTTATATTTCTTCCAGTGAACAGAGGCACAACGATTGGAAGACGTTATTTTGGTTTGTTTTTTATTCAAAGACATTAACATGTACTATGCACATATTAATGTGCCAAGTGCTGGGAATGCTTCTCAAATATGTGAGCAATACAATCTTGAAATTCTATTTTGAGAGCCTGCTTCCTAAAGAACAGGCCTAATGTCAATTACTGTATCAATTAGGGTCTCAGCAGGAAACAAATGGAACACTGAAACTGTGGCTGCAACACTGAGGAAAGATTAGTAGAGGGATTATTTATAAAGGTGCAGTCAGGGTCAAGGGAAAACAACAAGGGATGGTTATACTAACAACAACTAGGAGCCTTTACCACTAGTAGGCCTAAAGGATTGGAGGGCAGGAGTGGCTCTGTAGCTCTAGCTGCAGGAGAAGGTAACCTAACAAGAACTATAGCCTTGAGTAGAGGAATGTAGTCACTATCACTTGGTGACCCAGCAGGAGGGAGCCAGGCTAATAACTATACCAGTCTCACTTTCCTCACACCATTCAATCTCCTACTTCTGGCTTTGTCCAAACCCAACCAAAATCCAGAAGTTAAGAGAGTCACATTGAAGTAAATCATTAAGGTTCACCTCTTAGGGCATAAAACAGCATGAAAACAGCAGAGAGAAAATATGCAGGAACAGATGTAGAATCTTAAAACATTATAATTGACAACATTTGTTTCTTCCTTTGTGGTATGTAAAGTAAGGCTGCCTCTTACAATCAATGGTGTCAAAGAGTAAATTAATTCTAGCACATGTAAGATGTCATAGGACTTTAGAGCTTGAGTAGACTTTGAATATCACTTAGTTCAAGTCTCTCGTTTTATAGATGAGAAACTGAGGTTCAGTGAGAGAACCTGTCTTGCTCAAAAGCCACAGCAAGTAGCATAGCCTGGAGAAAGAGCTAGGTTTCTTAACTATCAACTCAGTGTTCTTTATAACACATCATCCTCTTTCAAGTTTGGGTTAAACAAAATGTACTTTTGAGTTAAACTTCACATTTATCACTGACTTAAGCCAACTTGGTATCCAAATGCTTTTCTCTACAGTTTATCATCAGCAGCAACACAAATATTGAGTCTTGATTGAAAATAGAAGATACCTGCTAGAAGATGTTTGATTAGTACTATGGAATAAAGCTTTCAGGAACTATCTCCTCAAGTTTAGGGGAGATTGTATCCAAAGTCAGTTGGTCCTCATTCTATTTAGCAGGTTATCAGAATCATCTAGAATAAAAAATATTTAGGTCTTTCATTTCAAGGACTCTGAAATAAAGTCAGATTGCCTGGCTGAGGGATGTCTTCAGGATAACGACAGGAGAACACACACACACACACACACACACACACACACACACACACAAAGGATGTTAGTAATCAAGCACGTGTGTATGCCAAGAAATAAAAATCAAGGAATAAAAGGGGTTCAAAGAAAAGACTGGCAAATGGGAGTATCTTAGGACAATGCCGGCATCAGCTACAACTAACAGGCGATAGTCTCAAGTGTCAATATCAATTCTGCCATTTTCTCTACACCAACGCATTCCACAGTTCATTGTTCTTGCAAATCAACTAAGGATCTTATTATAATGAGCATTGTGATTCAGTGGGTATGGGCTGGGGCCCCACATTCTGCATTTCCAACAAGCTCCCAGATTCTGGTAATGCTGTTGGTTCATGAATCCCACTTTAAGAGGCACGTCTCCAGCTCATGACAAACAAAAGGTTTCTATTTGGGTTGCAGTTTAGTGTAGTGCAAAGAAATTGGGCTTTGGGATCTGAACTGGGAAGTTCCATGTTGGGTGAGGCTGTACTACATACTATCTTTCAACTTGGGCAAGTTACTTAACCTCTATGAGCCTCTTAGTTCTTTTTTAAAAACAGCCTTAAATTAGGTAACAATTTGTAAAGTACTTGACACATAGTAGATGCTCGATAGATGTCATTTCTGATCCCTTCCCTTGATTTATTGAGGGGAGGGCAAAGGGAGTAATTGTGTCAGAGTTTAGACGTACAGGAAGATAAATGAGCCAAAACCGAAATGGGAAGGCAGATTCAATAGCTGAGCACCAAGAAGAGTTGTTCGACATCATTCTATTTTTAAAACAGCAACCAGACACCAATCCAATCTGTGTGTCAATTCAGCAAATGTGCTTTCCTCCAAAGACAAATAAGTATAAAGACACGAGGAATAGGTGACATATAACCCATCTTCAAGAACTCAGGAATAAGAAAACCAAATACTGTATGTTCTCACTTATAAATGAGAGCTAAACATTGAGTGCACATGGACACAAAGAAAGGAACAACAGACACCAGGCCCTACTCGAGGGTGGAGGGTGGGAGAAGAGAGAGGATCGAAAACTGCCTCTCAAATGCTATGCTTATTACTGGGATGACAAAATAATCTGTACACCAACCCTGTGGCATGCAAGTTACCTATATAACAAACCTTCACATGTACCCCTGAATGTAAAATAAAAGGTAAAAAAAGAACTCAGAAAGAACTCAGAACATGTTAGAGATATTAGGAAAGTGAATTTAGTGAAAAGAATCCCAATTTGCAGCAAGTTCAGGGTGGCACAAAGCTTTTGCCTGGGATGCATGTTACATACAGAAGCTTAGAAGTAGGCATGTTAGGTATTTAAGTATTGCTACTAATTTTGCAATTAGTAGCATGCTAAGACAAGCAATTAGTAAACGTGGCAAGACAAGCACACAGGAACAGTTATTTGTGGCCAATAATAACAAAAAAATCTAGTAGGATAAATAAATAAATAAAAACAGAAAAATTAACAATTAAAAAATTGTTACTGTTTCCTCAGAGTTCTTCTGTCCTTTTCTCTATTTAAAAACAAATAAAAATACTATATTTTACACATAAAATTTAAGAGGGTAGATTTCACGTTAAGTCTTCTTACCACAATAAAAAGAAATGAACTATCAAGTCACAACAAGAGATGGAGGAACTTTAAATGCCATATTGAAAAGTAAAAGAAGCAAACCCAAAAACGCTACACATTGCATAATTCTAACTATATGATATTCTGAAAAAAGGCAAAACTATGGAGACAGTTAAAAGACTAGTGGTTGCTGTGGTTTAAATCACAGGAGATGTTTTGGGCAGTGAAACTATTCTGTGTTACACTCTGTGTACATATGATATTATAAATTTATCAAAACTAATAGAACTAAAATACAAAGAGTGAATCCTAATGTAAAGTATGGTCTTTAGTTAATAATAATGAATCAATATGGCTCCTCAGTTGTAACAAATGTACCACATCAATGCAATATGTTAATAATAGGAGAAACTCAGGGGGAAGGCAGTATATGGAAACTCTTGTACTTTCTGCTCAACATTTCTGTAAACCTAAACTGCTCTGAGAAATAAAGTCTACTAACTAAAAACAAACAAACAAAAGAGACCAAGTTCCTATTAGAACAAGAGTGTAGGAGAGTACATTGGCAAAGGAAGCAAGTGAATGCCATGACAAAGCAGAAACGAACATACTCACGTGTAGGTGACCCACTCTATGGCAGAGTTTGGAAAATTATCCCTTATTCCTTTCAAAGAAGAGCCCCCATTCCAATGTTTCAGCGACCCAGTGATTTTACATGTTCTTAGATATTGAAAATGTGTCTTCCTTCTCCAGCCCACTAAACCCCTGAACTTATCTTCAGGTCCCAGAGAGAAACTCTCCTCATGACTACTATGTTCAATCCAGGAATGGAGACCTAGTGCATTCAAAGAGCCGGGCCAATACTTGGGCTGATTATGTGGTGCAGTTCTCAGATGCTCTTTAAGAATTTGTACAACACATATTTTCAGGTGGACCTGCCTGGTGGAAGGGATTTGAAAGAAGTCCCCAGTGAAGGCAAATGTTCCTTTTCCCAATGTCCTTTGCAATTCCTGTGCCGCCCAAGGTTGCATGCCCCATTCAGCAAAACAAAAGTCCCACATTTAAACAGATCTGTCTTAGGAGGCAATTTATCAGCCATAAATTGCTCTTCACGCATGAGCTCCTCACCCCATCTATCTATTCGAGCAGACATTATTTCTTCCCGCTAATACTATAGTCTTCCTGAGAGGAGCTCTCCACCTCATTACATTTTCAGGAATGTTTAGCACCCTTTATAATTTGGCACCCTGGAAAGCTCCCCAGAAGCCCCCTCCTCAGCCTGGCTCTGTGCATTCAGATGCCTTGCAAGCAAGTGCCTCTAACAGAGTTGGGCTCTGAGGTGACAGGAAAGAGCTGAAAATGAAGAATAATATTTCCATAAGCCCATGCGGAAAAAAGCATGAAGGGCATCTCTTAAGATTCTGGTGTGCACGCCATCAGCCAGAGGGACAATGTAAGAAGATATTTAGGTATTAGGGAAGACAAATTAATGGAGGTGGCGGGGAACTCAAAAGTCAAGACTAAGGAAAAGTCCAGGTATCTCTTTCTTCAAATCAACTGAAAGCCAATGATCTCTCTTTAAAAATGTCCATTCATGAATAATAAATACTAAGAAAGGATGGAAACAAATACGCATACCCAATCCCCAATCATTTCAACTACGAGTTCAATCTTGAATGATTGCCATGACTGCTTTGTGATGGAATGGCTTCCTTCCTTGTTTCCAAAGGAGAAAGGTTTAAAAATAAGTCTACTTATTGGGACTTACTGATTCCTGTGGATTTGCACAAATGAACTTCAAGTTTCTACAGACAAAATGAACTATTGACTAAGTAGAAAAAATGTTTGGAAGAAGAAATCGGAATCCTTCCCCAAAGTAAATGTATCTCACAATAAAGAGGAAAAATACAATATTTAGATTTAAATATCTACCTAGTTCTCTGCCCTCCTATAAGAAGACATTTTTAAGAAAATTCCAATTATTTAAACTTTTGCTTTAATTACTATAATGAAATATTTGATTTATGTGCTGTATTAATTTCTGTCTCCTTCAGAGTAAAAGGAAATCAGAGACACATCTTTACTTGTGCTGAAATACTTGAGAGAAAAGTATGATCTACTACCCCATAAGAGTGTTTTGGCATTTATAGGCAATACTAACCATATATTCGACTTTAGTTTTCCAAGTGTAAAAAAAACCTCCCCCAGAAAATTTTGATAAATTCTAGTGAACTAAATGAGGAACAATTGTTAATCTTTGAAACACTATGCATTACTCATAGCGACAATAGCAGTTTATGTTTCTATGGAAATTGTTTTGACAGCATGGTAAATTTCCTTCTGTAGATAAAGAACATGACTCTATACAACATTATTGTGAGGCTGGCAGGTTTTATGTTCCTGACATGGGGTATAGGGAATGAGACATAGAAAGAGATGGTCATTACACTGAAAGAGAGTGTTGAAGAAAGGGGAGGAAAGATGGTTTGCTGCAGGTTCCATAATCTGTAGACCAAGAAACTGACCAATTTTTCTTCTCATGAAATTAAATATTTTCTGTAATATTTATTATCTAATCCAATGAAGTATAAAATAATGAAATATATAAAGTAATAAATATATTACCCACAAGTATTCGAAGAATAGAGTTGATATAATTTGTCCTCAAATGCAGTGTTTCTCAAACTGTGATCCATTTGTATTAGATTCACCCAAGAAGCTTGATTAAAATTATTGGGATTGCTGGAGATTTTGTTTAGTAGGCTTGGAGCAATGCTCTGGAATAAATGTATTCGGTTCATACTCCAGATGATTCAGATAGTCCTTTGGAATCCTTGATGTAGTACAATTTTCCTGGCTATTGTTCAAACCTTTCCAGATCTAATTTTTGTTGTACTTTTGCCGGTATGAACATTCCCCTCCTATTTTTCTTCAATTTCAGAGGCCATACATGACACTATTGTAAGAGTAAAACCCTTCTGGCAACTTCCAGAGACAATATTCACTTTAATGTGAAATGTATACGTGGCAGAAAAACAAACATTGATCACAGCTCAAAATGCTACTAGTTCTCACTTTCAGATGCTTCTAGGACTTGATATTTCATTACACTTTGCTCCTAAAGGTGGGGTTTACTCTAATTACTTCCATGGTTTTCTCCTCCTTCACCAAAGGTAAAACTTGGAGCAGTAGGTAATGATGAGACTAACATGACTGTGAATCAGGTAGGCTCAATTCATTCATTAATTACCTAAGTACCTAATGATTATTAGCCATACATTTGTGAACATTTCTTAAGGAAAAAGAGGCCAAGAGTATGAGGTTACTTCAAAATACATTTGTTTATGGTGTTTTCGTGGCCTGGAAAATCTACATCCTGATGAGTCCAGCGACAATAACAACATAAATGAAAGGAGAGCTGATTAACAGAATGAATCTACCACATCCTGTATGTGTTATTTATGTGTGCATGGGTAAAATCAGGGTTTTAGACTTGTCCATGTCCCTTTTCAACTTGATTTATCTGAGGGAAAAATGACAGTTGAGATCTTCAAAGAAGGAGTAGGACGTTCCATGCAAGGCTGTGGTCTCTTCTTCTGATAAGCTGACATGTGGGGCTGGAAGCATACTTTGTGCTTTGATCTATGCTGAGACAAGCTGGGCCCAACAGTCTAGGGTTGTAACTACAGTACTTGTTGGAAAGTTGCTTTTATAAAAATTAATTTTATTTTTAGTTGATAAATAACAGTTGTATATATTTATGGAGTACAATGTGGTGTTTTGATACACATATACACTGTGGAATGAGTAAACCAAGCTAATTGGTATATCCATCACCTCAAATATTTATTATTTCTTTGTGGTGAGAACATTTGAAATCCTCTCTTTTAGCTGTTTTGTTTTTGTTTTTGTTTTTTTTTTTTTTTGAGACGGAGTCTCGCGCTGTGTCACCCAGGCTGGAGTGCAGTGGCGCGATCTCGGCTCACTGCAAGCTCCGCCTCCCAGGTTCACGCCATTCTCTTGCCTCAGCCTCCGAGTAGCTGGGACTACAGGCGCCCGCCACCACGCCCGGCTAGTTTTTTTTTTTTTTTGTATTTTTAGTAGAGACGGGGTTTCACCATGTTAGCCAGGATGGTCTCGATCTCCTGACCTCGTGATCCACCCGCCTCGGCCTCCCAAAGTGCTGGGATTACAGGCTTGAGCCACTGCGCCCGGCTAGCTGTTTTGAAATATACATTATTTTTAAGTATAGTCATTATGCTGTGTCATTGCACAGCATGGCGACTATAGTAAGGTGGCTTTTAAAAGACCAATCAGTAAACGAAATGAGAGATTTTTCTTGATCTAATTGGGCCCCAGTTTCCTTATCTGTTAATTGGGAGTTAGAAGTGGTGGTTTCTAAAGATGCCTACGTCTAATATTCTATGGTGTTACATTAGTTTGTTTTCACTTATTCCGCAAATATTTTTTGATTACCTACTGTGAGCTAAGGACCAGGATATAGCTGTAAAAAATATAAATATTGTCTCCGCCCTTCCGAATCTTACATTGTAGGGATGTGGCAGGGAGGAAACAGACACAGATATTAAAGGACTCATTACATTCATAATTTATTATAATTGTGATGCGTGCACTGAAGGGGAAATAGAGGCAGGCTGCTGTGACCTGGTTCAGTAGAGAGTCATCAGGGAAGGTTTCCCTGAGGAGGTAACATTATAGACCTGGATGACTAATGGGAATCAGGCTGAAGAAAAGATGGACCAAGAAGATTCCTGGCAAAGGCCATGAGGTGGGATAGAGCCTGGCACAACTGAGAAGAAGAAAAATGAATTCTGTAACTGAAGAGAAGGGGAGGGGTGGCATGGCCTGGGAGAAACTGGCAGTGACCATCTTATGCAAGGCCATGAGCAGGAACTTATATTTTATTCTCAAGACAATGGGAAGCCATGGAGGGTTTTACAGATCACTCTGGGGATGGACAGATAGATCAATAATGGTAAACAAGTATAGTCAAATGCGAATGGCAGAGCTGAATTTGGGTGGTGGATATGAGAGTGTTCACTATAAAGTTCTTTCAACTTTTCTGTATATTTGAACATTTTAAAATAACATGCTGAGACAAATCACTCTGGTCACAGTAAGAGGAATGGATTGAGGGAGGACAAAATTGGTGGCATAGATGGCAGTTAGGAGACTGCTGCAATAATCTTGGAGACGGGTGATGGTGGCTTGGACTAGGGTGGTGCCATGCAGACAGTGAGAATTGGACAGGAAAGAGGAAGACTTAACTTTTCACGATTTTGAACTATTTGAATTCTGTGCCATTCACATGCATTACCTATATTTAAAAATACTATTTGTAGTTCTAGCCCATACTTTTGCCTTTTATTTCCAAGAGCAACACCAATAGGTTTCTGATAGATTTTTGCATACTTGAGTTTTGCATTATGGGAATACCTAGTTAGATGTTGGATTTTATGAAATCATGATACAGAGAGTTGCTCTATGTGTGGCAAAGATCTGAACACATAAAGTTCATGCTCTTCTTGAGTTCAAGTTATAAATTTTAAGATTTATTATTTTTCATATTTTTTATTATTATTATTATTATTATTATTATTTTGAGATGGAGTCTCGCTCTGTCACCCAGGCTGGAGTGCAGTGGCGCGATCTGGGCTCACTGCAAGCTCCGCCTCCCGGGTTCACGCCATTCTCCTGCCTCAGCTTCCCGAGTAGCTGGGACTACAGGCGCCTGCCACCTCGCCTGG
Organism: Theropithecus gelada; assembly: GCF_003255815.1. NCBI lineage: Eukaryota > Metazoa > Chordata > Mammalia > Primates > Cercopithecidae > Theropithecus > Theropithecus gelada. The sequence goes on from NC_037689.1 coordinate 21,061,309, forward strand.
CTAGTTTTTTGTATTTTTTTTTTTTAAGTAGAGACGGGGTTTCACCGTGTTAGCCAGGATGGTCTCAATCTCCTGACCTCGTGATCCGCCCGTCTCGGCCTCCCAAAGTGCTGGGATTACAGGCTTGAGCCACCGCGCCCAGCCTTCATATTTATTATTAATGAATAAATCCACTTTGTTGTGTCTATTCCAGATATGCTTCCAGATTTCACCATCACCACCCTCTTACCTCCCCTAAAAATATAATTGAAGACAGAATGAGTCACATCAAGTCTGAAGACATTTTATTTTTCCTATGTGGGAAGCAATGATGATCTTACACTTTTTGTTTTCTGTTTTTAAGAAGGGCAGCACAGGGATATGTGCAGTTTTTTCTTTTAAGTACCTTGCTAAGCGACACTAGACTAATAACCATTTTCTAGAATTAGGTGACCTATTTCTGAATAAAATTGAAATTGGATTGCTTATTCCCTTACTAATAATAATACTAAATATATTCTTAAATCAGTTTTCAAAATTCAAGAGGAAATCTAGAAATATGGAACAACTAGCAGAAATAAGCCTGAAGCTGATTCTAGCTCTGTTACTACTAAAACTCAGTTTCTAAACTTTCGAGGATTTTATATGAATTCATATGAAAAAAATGAGCTCAGAGGCTAGAATATGACTCCAGAACATAGCTTGGTCAGGTATGTTCATGCTCAAGTAATCGGACTCTGCTCCAAATTTCTTGACATATGCCCTCTTATCCACCTTAATAAGCATAGCATTATGCCAAGGACTGCAGTGAAAAAAGAACACTGGCCTAAGATTGATAGCCTGGATTTAAGTCCAGATTTAGTCACAGTCTCTATATGGCCTTGGGCAAGTTATCTCAGCTCTCTGAAATTCACGTTTGGAATCTGCAAAATGAGGAACTGGGCCTGAGGTTCCTTCTAGCTTTAACTTTCTTTGCATCTAAGTTTCGTGGCTCAAGCATCTGGAATTCCAAGTGAGAGAAGATATGGTAGATTGAACTGTTGGCCCCAATTCTTCATCCCTTCCTGCATCCTCACTCTTGTCATGGCTTCATTGTGGGCAGTGCATATTTCCCTGCCTCTTCATGTTGGCCATCTGACTTCCTTTGACCAATGAGATATCAGTAGACATGACACAACCAGGGGCTGAAAATGTACCCGAGCAGTGGGGCTCATCCTATTGCAATTCGGCCATCCAGATGCTCTGGCTATCCCTTGGGCTCAAAGAGGATGAGGCATAAGAAGCCAACCTAGAACCTCAGGCCTGTAGCAGGAAGCAGAGGTGCCATAGCCAGTCTTCAGAACTATGAGAAAAAGGATTGTCATTTTAAGCCACTGACATTTGGTGTGTTTTTTTCATTCAGCATTATTGTGACAATGGTTAACCACTGCAAAAGGAGATAAGAAAAACTCAACGAAGGAGAAGACAAGCGGGGAGAGAGCAGATGGAGTCCTTGATTCTCTCCTATAACAGGGCAGAAGAGAAACAGAAGTAAAATAGCAGGTAGAGTACCTCCTTTTACATTAAACTAGTCTCATCAATGAACACAATGTGAAAAGGTACATCAATTGACCATTATTTCTCATTCCCTTTTAGTTAATGGCTTAGAACATTTTATAAAATAAATGTTAACAACAGAGCTCTCTTAGGTCATCAGTAGGGTAACCCTACATCCCAATTTTCCCAGGTCAATTCTAATCAACATCAATTGTTCTGATGTAGTTATTTAGCTCTCTTTGTTCTCAAAAATAAACTGATTTAGATGATAAATTCTATAGTAATCATAGAAAGCCCTGTCAGTCCATCTTGAAATACTACTTGGTTAATCCACAAGTTTGCTGCAATAACAGGACAACCCCCTTGCTCAAGCAACCATCCCCACAATGCCTTCTTGAGAGCATGTGGATTCCTAGGGTGAGCAACAGTTGGCCAGTATCATTTCTTCTAACTTTTCAAGTGATCTACCTTCTCAGTGGTCCCCTTTCTCTTCAAAGGATTTGAGGAACTCTAAAGTAACTTATAATTAGCAAACGGAGGACGCCAATCTCAATTGTAGTTTCAAATGAGCTTGTGCCATTTCTTTTATGGTATAAACCCTATAAACCTTTGCACAATTTGCTCGTTGACAGGACAGAGTAGTACACTTTCTATCATCCAATCAAGAAGGCCTTGATTGGAAGAAAATATATGTTTTTTAGGCACTCAACAAGACCCTAAATGTTCATACTACTGACATCTCTCCCTTCATGTCCCGATACTGTCAGATGAGAAATGGCAGGGAAGCAGAATCCCAGGTCTCAGTTTGCTACTGGTAGGAAAAGACAGCCAGATAGGCCCTGGTGGCCTCATTCTTGGACAACTGGTCCCTCTAGAGTCTACACTTTCCCATGCTGGAACGAAGCATGAGTACACCCTCAAAAGGAGTTCCAGGGTTGTTGGCCATCTTCTGCCAAAGGCGCTGCTCTTCCCCCTGAGAGTCCATCCAATCCACGTTCTTCCCATGGCTCACACCTGAAGAAACGAAATGGGAACATTATATGTCACACATGAAATGTTTTTCTCTCCTGCAAGGCATCTATCAACTTCTGAGGGGGCCTTTTGACCAGAGTACCTTTTACTGGCTTGTTCTCACTTAGTATATATAGTGAGTGGTGTTAGAATTGAATCAATCATTTGCAGCCTGCTCTATTCTCTAATGCCTAGGCCATATGAGGCAAATCAGGGTGGCCCTGGTGACTCACTTCCTCCCTACTTTAGCAGAGAGCTGGTTCATCTGGACTGTGCTAACATGACAGAAGAACGGGATGAATTTGGCTCTCTTTTTCTAACAAGGACACTTTTCTGACCTGGGGAGTTTTCCTTTTAGTGGTATAGATATTCTTGGCTCCCCTTAATCTATAAATAAGTAATTATCATAGTGATAGGACCTTCCTCAATAGAAGTATTTACCATGGTGTATGCAGATGGTCTCATCTATGTCTGGCTTAGGCTATGGGATAATGAGAGTTAGGGGGACTGCACGTGCTCTACTACTGTAATCCCTTTTCCAATTCACCCTGCTACAGTTGTGTCTTGTGGCACCAGTGGTGGGTTTCCTTGATCTGTTTTTAACAACATTGGTGTTATTTTTATGAAAAAATGATTTCTTTTCAATTCAACCAGTATGAATAATAGCTGCAAGTGCTGGACAGAACTGAGAAGATGATGAAGTAATGTTGGTCTTGAAAGTCGCTGTCCTCCTATCAGAAGGCTGTGCTGTCTTGGTAATCATCTTCTGAGCAAAATCTGAAGCAAGGTCCAAGAAAGTACTTAAAATTCACTTAGACTAAAGTGTAAATGTTAGTCTATGAAAGGACTGAATGTCAACATTATATCTTCCAATCTTCTAGCCTAAGGATATAAAGGTACTGTAGTTATATTTGTATTTTAACAATGAATAGATCCTTAGCTAAAGGAATGAAGCATTTGTGGTAATTTCAGGATTTAGCTGAAACTACGTATGTATATCCACTGCACATCACACCTGCAAGAATAGTGCCCCCAAACGGACCCAGTCACAGACCATCCCTGTGGGTCCCCAAATCCCTCACCACTTCCAGAATTCAAACGAACTCCTCCCAGAAAAATGTTGCTGGAAAAGGCCTCCTTGTCCCAGATGGTAAGTTCTAGGCAAACATTCTTTATATCCTGGGGATGGATGCCACTGAACATGAATGTATGATTCCACTGAGGGTTAACACTCTTTTTTATTACCAGAGTTTTGTGCTTGGTGGCTTTGCTATCATCAGGGAGCAGGTAGCTGCAGGAGGAAAAACAATCAAACCATCAGTAAGACAGCAGACAGAAAATGTCAACGTGCACGCAAGTGTGATGTGTCTATCTGATTTTTCTTCCCAGGCTTCTATATGCTTAAATCTGGATTTATATAGTGGAATGACTTTAATGCCCTCATTCTCCTTTCTAATCCTATTTTTGTCCTTCCTTCCATCTTGAAAAGAAAATACCTCCTGCAATAGACACTATTGTATGCCCTGCTTCACATCTTTTTGGCCCTCCTTGGAGCTGACTTGCAGCAGGATGGGAAGTTCCTGATATGCTTTCAGCTTCCTACCTCAAGTGCTTGTGTCTTTTGACACAAGGAATAAATTCCTCTAATTAAGGAATTTATCTGATATTGTGTTAGCTGGCTCAGCTTATGTGCAGGAAACTCTGGGATTACTTGGAATTTAATGCCCCTGGGGCAACCTTTAACTGATGAGTTTGAGAAATTGGTGGATAATTCCCCAGCTTCCCTGTCCCTCGAAGTGACAATCCTAAGGTATATTCCACAGAGTTCCTCACTGCTTCCCCAGTGGAATCAAGTTGCAGTTGCCCACAGTGGTAACCTGCCCATTAATATATGTTTTAATCAACTTCTCTTTCTTCCTTGTCTCATTTTCTCCACTTCCTCACTGGCGTTTCCTGAAAGCTCTTCAAATAAAACACCTGTATCCTAGGTTTTCTCGACTATGGTCAAAACACTGTATGAGGCTCTAGGTATGTGATAAAAATGGCTGTTTTCCCCCTTCAGGGAGCATACTTTAGAAAAGAAGACATACGTACATATGGAATTAGTACATGGAACAAAAATGAAAAGTGCTACAAACAAATGACTTTACAATAAAGAAGATACATTCAGTCACTTAATATTTCATTTCATGTCCCAAGCAGAGACTGATTATCTCCTAATATCCATTCTCTCCTTACATTCCTCTAAAAAACTCTGTGGTTTTATTTGAGCACAGTGTTGCCCAGAATAAAGATTACATTCCCCAGCCTCCCTTGCAGCTAGAATAGCCATGTGACTGAGTTCTGGCCATTGGGATATAAGAAGCAGTGCTTATAAAACTACTTCTTACATCTGGAAAGTGTCCTGTCAGCTGGAATTTGTATGGAATAGCTGAAACATGAGCAGCTATCCTAACCCATTAGGTGGATACCATAATGAGATGGAAAAATCCTGGGTCCCTGATAATCATGATGCTTCCATATCTGCCCTGGAGACCTTACCTTCAGTCTTTGTTTACATGTAAGAGAGAAAAAAAAAAAAAAACTAGTCTTGTTTAAGCCACTGTTCTTTTGGCTCACAGCCAGAAATATTGTTAATGGATATATTTTATATTATTAAACTTTACAGAGGGTCTATTCTTGCTCCCTCGCTGTCTTTAAAAAAAAATCTCATGTCTTTTTAGAATCAGCCTAATGTTTAAGTATTATTATAGATAGAATTTACCAGAAAGTTACTGGCTTTTGTTTTTCTTTCTAGAACAAAAATAGTCTTTTATTATTTCTGCTTTATAAATTTTCCACAAGATAAAGTGAATAGTGCTCCAGAAGATGTCAAGTAGCGCCGCAAGGTCACAATGTGGCCACGGGTTGGGAGCCATCTCCTCATTCCACCAGACAGTGAGCAGCACAGGCTTAAACTGGATGGTAGGGCTAATGACACAAATTGTAACTGCAGTATCCAAAGAAAGCATTTCTTCTATGCTCAAATCTACTGCAAGAAAGAGTGAAGGGCAGATGTGCCAGGATTCAGGCACACACACTCACCAATGGGGAGGCCCCAAAACTGCTTCTCCCCACTACTGGCTTTACCAAAGTTAGAACATGTGGTCAGGCACGGTGGCTCATGCCTGTAATCCCAGCACTTTGGGAGGCTGAGGCAGGCAGATTACTTGAGGTCAGGAGTTCGAGACCAGTCTGGTCAATGTAGTGAAACCCCGCCTCTACTAAAAATACAAAATAAATAAATAAATAAATAAATAAAATAGCTGGGCATGGTGCCACGCACCTGTAATCCCAGCTACTCAGGAAGCTGAGACATAAGAATCACTTGAACCTGGGAAGCGGAGGTTGCAGTAAGCTGAGATGGTGCCACTGCACTCCAGCCTGGGCGACAGAGCAAAACTCTGTCTCAAAACAAAAACAAAAACAAACAAAAAAAAGCAACATAACAAAAAAACAACAAAAAGGCAAAGTTAGAACATGTGAGAGTGAACCCAAACCATTTCTTTGTAGGAAAAAATACACTTTTCTAACACAGCATGAGAAGAGGAACAATATTGCCATCTGACTCAAAGAATGAACCTCATGGTCTGGCATCATGGGAATTTGTTTTACCTTATGTGCTTTATGGAGTTCCATGAAGGCAGGGATAATATGTTATTCATTTTTGAAAGCATAGCACCTCGTGCTTGGCACATGTGAATTTTTGTGTGTGTTCAAATGAATGAAAAATAACCTTGCAGTCTTAGTTCCTCAATTTCCAAGATAAAAATATCCAATAGTCAGAAATCAAAAGGGATTTGATGTTTGAGTTGCCTAGAGTTGGGCAAGAGTATATATTTTAAGGGCTGCATTCCCTCAAGAAGCTGCCCTTTGCTCCACAACTTGGGCACAAATGTCTAGCAGGTGGTCTTGGAGCCTCTCCAAAGCATTCGACAGTGGATAAGTCCAGCGAGAATGCTCTGACATCTCTACTTTTTACAATTTCCCACAAGAGAGAAAAATATCAAGGATCTGATATTTTGGTTATCATTGCACATTGCCAGTACAAAATGATAATAATGAACAATAAAAATACATTACACCTAGAAAATCATATTTTTTCCACTTTTTCAACAAATGAATCTTACAGAAAAAAGTTGCCTGTCTTGAAAGTAAGAATGATGGGAATTCCTGAAATATGTTGGAAACAGAGTGACTGCTAGAATCAGCAGTTCCCTCAACATTTGTGTTGTTTTAGATGTAAGAGCCAGCATTTAAGGGTAGTTCTCACCCATACACTTCTAGTAAACAGAACACGGAAGGTTCACAGCCACCACTGGCTTATGGATCACAGATCCTTTCATCTCTTATTAAGTATCATCCAGAAAGAGCTAAAACAAAGTTACCCCTTCACAAAGCTATCAGAAGTGCCTCCTGACTTCACTGCTGTCAAATTCTTTGCTTCTTTGATGAACACTTCTAGTATTCCTCCAGAGATTACAGGTGACTCCTTCTTCTTTCCCTTTTTAAAAGTCTTATTTCCTGTGTCAGCCACCAAAATGAGGGAATGGTGGGGAGAGAGAAAAAAAAAAAATAGAAAAATCATGGGTTCCATTTCAAAATTTACAAAGATCATATACAAAGATATATTTCATTTGCTGACTGAATTGGGCCTTTACATTGTTGTATATTTTTACTCATTTAACCATTTTTGCCCCCATTGGATTCCTTCCAGATAGGCCTTTCATTTGTGTTTGTTGAAACAAATGAACAAATAAATTTAAAACTTTAAACACTCCCTTACAAAGCATATCTTTTCACAGGGTATAAAGGCATGGAATGCCTAAGAGTTTTCCGGAGCACCATTCCTGCTCTTAGTGAGAAATAACTATGATGAAAGCAATATACACACACCACAACTCCGAAAGAGAAAATTCCATAACTCCCTTTGACAGTTTAGTCTTACAAATAGTCAGTTTTAGTCAGAGTCAGCTCTAGAGGCTACAGCCCAAGCAGTTACATTTTAGGGTGAGAGAAATCTCTTTTCCACCTCACTTTTCTATTCTATGAAATACGTTCAACATGAATGATATAAACCAGTACCACAACCAACATGTTTATTTAGTACTATTTTAAGCACTTTACATATATGAACCTATTTATTCTTCACAACAACCCTTTGAAGTGAGGAAATTGAGGTCAGGAGATAGTGAGTTACTTGCACAAGCTCACACTGAAAAGAGTTATAGTGAATGGGAGGACAGAGGAGGCTGCCTGCAAGAGTTGATGGTAAAAGAAGGGCAAGATAGTTTGGATGTATATCCTCACCCAAATCTCATGTTGAAATGTAATCCCCACTATCGGAGGTGGGGCCTGGTGGGAGGTGATTGGATCATGGAGTGTATTTCTCATGAGTGGTTTTGCACCGTCCCCTTGGTGCTGTCCTCACGATACTGAGTGAATTCCTGTGAGATCTGGTTGTTTAAAAGTATGTGGCACCTTCTCTCTTTCTCTTGTTCCTGCTCCTGTCATGTGAGACCCCTGCTCTACCTTCACCTTCTGCCATAATTGTAAGCTTCCTGAGGCTTCCTCAGATGCATATGCCTGTTTTATGCTTCCTACATAGTCTGCAGAACCATGAGCAAATTAAACCTCTTTTATTTATACATTACCTAATCTTGAGTATTTCTTATAGCAATGCAATAACAGCTTAATACAAAGGGGAAGAGAGATTTCTAAATTGACTCCATCTGATTTATTCCTTTAAATCCTGTGTTCTAGAACAACTTCTTCATCAAGACTCCCTGAATAGTTGTGAATGTCATAAATCCATGGAGCAGTTTCCTATGCTTGCCTCCCAGCAGCCTGCCTTCCCCCAGCCCTGGGGGAAGATCCTATATCTTTGGGACTAACAGAAAACAAATCTGACCACCAAGGCTGATCTCTAAGTATGAATTTTGTCCTTTCCTTGTAAGAATCCTGCATTCTTCCATATACGGTATATACATATCAACTTTCCCCAAAAGACAGTGACACCTAATCCTTTATGTTTTGTTTGTGTAATATGAAAGACATAGAATGCAACCAATCCCTGATTCCTACTACCACACTTCTAGAAACAGAATGTCATTGATCAAAGTCACTGATTTTTACTCTACCTTGGAGTTGTTCTGGTGGAAGCATCAGATTCTCTTCCGGGGGAATGTAACGTAAAACAACTGTCAGCTCTCCTTTGTATTGAAGGCCAATATCAGGAGCAAACTCCACCTGGCCAAGGAGAAACAAGTAAATTGAAAGAGTATGAATGATTTGCTTAGTATTGTAGTCCACATTTGAATGTGCAGTATTTACTTGGTGGCATAAATGTGACAATCCATTCCCATTTCAACTCTGTTGGCTCTCATTGGTTTAAGAGATGCCTTAGGTAAGAGAAAAGAAAGGCTGGAAAACTCTATGAAGGCATTTACATATAACCTTTAACATTTAAGTAAAAGGAATTTGAAAGAAGACATATAACTTATATTTGGCCAGTCAATAGATATTGAGCACCTGTGATGCATTGATGACCGGACCTATCACTGAGTTTACATATATAGTTTGGGATGTGAAGAAGCAGGAATAAAAATGCCACTGAAAGTACCTCCAGAAATTACTTCTCCGTGTCATCTTTGATGTCTTTTAAGGCTTTCCCAAGTGATCAAGAAGGGAAAAGTAGGCAATAATGCTTGATTCACATGGGGCTGCCAGTCTTCAACTGTTAAAAGCAATATTGGTAATTCATATAATCAAAATTCAACATGGAGAAAGTGGTTCACTCAAACATTGTTGGTGGGAATGTAAAATGGTGGAGTCATTCTGGAAAACAGTTTGGCAGCTGCTCGTAAGACTAAACATGCAACTACCATCTAACCAGAAATTGCACTCTTGGTCATTTATCCCGGAGAAATGAAAAAATTATATCCACACAAAACTTGTATACTAATATTTGTATCAGCTTTATTTGTAATAGTAAAAAACTGGAAATCACATAGATTTCCTTCAACAGGTGAATGGTCAAACAAACTGTGGTACATCCATACCGTGGAATACTATTCATTAATAAAAATGGAATACACTATTGATAAATGCAACAAGTTGAATCTCTAGAGAATTCTACTGAGTGAAAAAAAGCCAGTCTTAAAATGACATATACTTTATGATTTCATTTATGTAAGTAACATTCTTGAAATGACAAAATTATAGAGATGGAGAACAGATTAGTGGTTGCTAGAAGTTAGGGATGTGAGTAGTGGGAGGGAGTTAGATGTGGTTATAAAAGGTCAACCTGAGGGACACATGTGGTATTAGAACTGTTCTGTACCTTGACTGTGGTAGTAGATGCACAAACCTATAAAGGTGATAAAATTGCATAGAACTAAATACACACACACACGTGCACACATACACACACACACAAATGAGTACAAAACTGGGAATTCTGAATAAAATTGGTGGATCATATCAATGTCAATATCTTGGTTGTGGCTGGGTGTAGTGGCTCATGCCTGTAATCCCAGCACTTTGGGAGGTGTAGGTGGGAGGATCTCTTGAGCCCAGGAGTTTGAGACCAGCCTGGGCAACACAGTGAGACCCCACGTAGCTGGGCATGGTGGCATGCACCGTAGTCCCAGCTACTTGGGAGGCTGAGGTGGGAGGATAGCTTGAGCCCAGAAATTTGAGATTATAATGAGCTATGATTTTGACACTGTACTCCAGCCTGGATGCCAGAGTGAGGCCCTGCCTTTAAAAAATTAAGCAAAACCTGGTTTGATATTATAGTACAGCTTTGCTATAGGTTACCATTGGGGAAAATCAAGTAATAAGTACATGGGATCTCTCTGTAGTATTTCTTATAACTGCATGTAGATTTACAGTCATCTCAAAATATAAAGTTCAAATTAAAGAAAATCAATGTGCACATGCACCCAGAACCTCTGTTCTATAGGTCTCCCACTTGCCATTGAGTCAACTGAACTTTGAGTTCTTTCACAGGTAGAGCAGGAAAGGAAACTTTTGTTAAGGTTTTCCTTTAGAGATCTGACTTCTGAGTCAAGAGCAGAGAACTGCTCTCTCAGAGAGGGCAGAATGAGAGTTCAGAAACCTAGCCCACTCATAGCTAAGCCAGAGACTGTTCAAGACTTGGCATAAATAAGCAAATAAATAGTAAAAAAAAAATTAAACATACTGAGACTATTAAAAAGAAAAGGAATCCTTGCCTGACTTTCCCTTTTCTTTCCTGCTGGTGATAGTAAAACTTACTAGTAAGGGTGGGAAAAATGCTTGAAATATTTTATTCAACCTTCTTACCGGGGGCAAAAATGAGAATATATGGTAAAATAGACTATCCATCTAATATTTAATCTGATTATTTTAGATCAAGTTCCTTGTAACTGGACTCTTCTTTTTGTTTTGACAATCTCAGTAAATTTTAGTTTAGGTGAGTATCATAAGTAGAAAATAATAATGGATGTTAGGACAGATTAAAGATGGTTACCACTTTTTTGGTACTGTCATCAATGAGAGATGGGGTATTTGTGACCTCTCCTTGGGTCTGAGTGGGCTCTGTGATTGCTTTGACTAGTATTATAGAATATGGCAGAAGTGACAATGTGCCAGTTTTGGGGTCCAGGTCTTAAGATCGACAGCTTCTACTTTCTTTCTTGGAATGGATATTTCTGAATGCTTCCTCTGGGAATCCATGCTAAGAGAGCCCAAGCCACAGAGACAAGCCGCACGTAGGTGCTCCAGCTGGCAGGCCTAGCTGAGTTTCCAGCCAGCAGTCAACATCATGTGTAAGACATGGAAGTGAGTCAATTCGAACAATCAATGCAGTTGAGATTTTCGATGACATCAGCCTCAGTCAACCATCTGGCTGCAGTGGCACGATAAACCCTAAGTGAGAACTACCTAGATGAGCCTAGTTAACCCATAGAATCATGAGAGAGAATAAATTCTTGCTGTAAGCCACAAAGGTTTAAGGTAGTTCAGTATACAGCAATAGTTAACCAGAGCAGGCTGTGTTGGCTTTTTGAGTGAGATCTTCGGGTAGGAAAAAGTGATATGTGTAGGAATCACATACTAATATACAGTGTGCTACTAGAGATCAAAAACATGCATTATTGGGATTTACCAACATTCCATTGGTTTTTAGCTTAAAATATACTGTTGACCCCATATAAATATAGACCTCAAGTCTTAAGAAAGGAGAACATAATAATGATGAAGCTTGTAGCATTATAATCACATACAAAAAATTAAAGTGGAGAGTCATATTGCAGTCTGCACATGTCTAATGTCTTAGGGTATTTTTGATACTTATACTTTGCCAGGAAATTCCTAAGCAACACCCTCTCCTGGCATAACACCATTGTCATTATCCAACCAACTATTACTTAGAAAAAGTTAGCAGAATCCAATCATATTCAATTCAACTCTACCAACACATATGGAATGCTTACATTTTTATAAGGCACTTTGCTAAGTGCTGTGGGGACACATAAGACAGACCCTGCTTTCAATGAGTTTTCAGTCTATGTAGTAGATATATTTGCAGTAGCAGGATCTATTAATTCACACTTAGTTAACTGACTCATCGGTTTAATTAGTGTTCTTCATCCCTAGTGAATAGCAGAATCCTTCCTGCAAAGAACATGCATCTGCTCCCATCAGTTGAATTGTATGCACACTGAGAGTCAGCTGCGTTAGTTAGTCCCCCAAGCTCTTTAGGCCAGGCATATTTGTGATTGTAATTATATAGTTTAATGTCACATAAATTGATGAGTGCAAAAGACAGCTGCTACTATAACAATTCTGTTGAATACTTTAGAAGAACTAAAGATTTGAAAACAAAGTTGCTGTTGGATTATATGTGGGCTTGAATCTATGAAAGGTTAGAAAAAATCATAAATTTTTGAGAAGAATTTGCATTTAGTTTACTTTGAAAGTATTCTTATGTTCTTGTTTCATTCGAGAAAAAAACTCAAATTTGAATCTGCTGATGATGATGCATTAGGAGGAGAATTTATGCAAGGAATATATGGCAGAATTTTACTTACTGAATGAAATTCAAACAAAATTAATTGTCTCTGTATTAGAAGACTTGCGAATGAATGTACATTTATTTGGTTTAAGTTAAAAATAAATGTTTAAGAAATGTATTGGGAAGCTATAGTAATCAAAACAGCATGGTACTGGCATAAGAACAGATACATAACACCAATGGAACAGAATAGAGAGTCCAGAAATAAATTTATGGTCAATTGATTATCAACAAAAGTGCCAAAAATACACAATGGGGAAAGGACAGTCTCTTTAGTAAACAGTGTTGGGACAAGTGAACATCCACATGCAGAAGATTGAAATTGGACCCTTATCTCACACCGTATACAAAAATCAACTCAAAGTGGATTAAAGACTTAAGCATGAGACCTGAAACTGTAAAACCACTAGGAAAAACATAGGGGAAAAGCTCCATAACATAGGTCTGGGAAATTTTTTTTATATGACCCTAAAAGCACAAGAAACAAAAGCAAAAATAGGCAAATAGGACTGCCTCAAACTGAACTTCTGCAGAGCAAAGAAAACAATCGACAGAGTGAATAGACAATCTGCAGAATGAGAGAAAATAGTTGCAAATCATACATCTGATATAGTTTAAGTTAAATAATTTAATATCCAAAATACATAAAGAACTCAAGCAATTCAATAGTAAGAAAACAAATAATCCAATTAAATAACGGGCAAAGGATCTTAATAGACATCTCTCAAAAGAAGACATACAAATTGCCAACAAGTGTATGACAAAATGCTCAGCATCGCTAATCACCAGGGAAATGCAAATTAAAATCGCAATGAGCTATTATCTTATACCTGTTAGAATGGCTACTATCAAAAGGACTAAATACAGCGAGTGTCATAGAACCACCGTATATATGATCTAGCAATCCCACTACAGGGTATATAGCCAAATAAAATGAAATAAGTATCTTAAAGAGATCTCTGCACTTCCATGCTCATTGCAGCATGATTCACAATAGCCAACATATAGAAACAACCTAATTGTCTATCAATGGATGAAGTGATAAAGAAAATATGGTATATATACACAATGAAATACTATTCAGACTTAAAAAATAAAATCTTGTCATGTGCATTTGCAACAACGTGGATAAATCTGGAGGACATTATGTTAATTAAAATAAGCCAGGCACAGAAAGATGAACACTGCATGATCTCACTTATATCTAAAATAGATGTAAATCTAAAATAGTGGAATCTAAAATAGTTGAATTAATAGAAGCAGAGAGTAGAGTGGTGGTTATCAGGGGCTGGGGGTGGGCAGAACTGGGGGAGATGTTGGCCAAACAAAATAAAATGTCAGCTAGATAGGAGGAATAAATTTGAAGAATCTCTTTTACAACATGGTGACCATAGTTATTAATAATAACAATGCTTTGTATTCTTGAAAATTGCTAAGAAAGCAAATTTTATGTGTTCTGACCATAAAAAAGTATGCTATGTGAAGTAACGTATATGTTAACTAGATTGATGTAGCCATTCCATAATATATGCATATTTAAAAACCACATTTTACATGATAACTATATACAATTTTTATGTGTTAGTTCAAAATAATTAAAAATAAAAGAAATGCATTGAGTGTGTGTGTTTGTATGTGGGTGATTTCTGTGATGTTGTCTATTAACTGACCTACTATTGGTGGTCATTTCTAGGGGAAGAGGGTTTCTACTATACAGAAAGTTCAATGTAAGATGTTTCGACTATACAGAAAGTTCAATGGTGACAGTTATTCCAACACAAGTAAAAAGAAACTATTATGGGAAGAGAGAGATTAATCCGGATTGGGAAAAACAGGTGGCTCTTGCCTGGTCCTTAAAGAATGGGAGACATGATGACAGATGAAGATGGATTGGGAAGGTTAGTCCACTTTGAGAAAGCAGTAAGAGCAAAATATGATGGGGGCTGTGTAGAATATGTTTAGGGACTGACAGAAAGTCAAATGTGATCAGGGGAGTGTGTACAGGGAGGTAGTAGCAAGGAGGATGGAAATAAGGTGTCAACTCGGGGTTTCCCAGAAGATGCTAAGGCACTAATTTAAGTTATAGTATTTTACTAGGAAGGGTACTGGGGAAGGGGGACTGAAAGTGAAGGAGGTTTAAGGATGTGATTTCAGGCAAAGTTCCATGGAGAGTAACTTTTGTTAAGTCCCATAGGGGTACTCTGGAGATGTGACAGATCACGCTTCAGAGCTGTTCTAATCAGAGGCAAGAACGTGGGAGTATTGATGCTCCTTAATCCACCAGTCATTGATCAAGAATCTGCTCACCCCCAGGAGACTTAAATACCCAGGCTATGTTGGCTTTTCTGGCCTGCAAACCAAGCCCTCTCTAGCAGCCCGAGGGCTCCCCTCCTACAATAATTGGCAGGGGTTGGCTGGTGGGAGTGAAAGCAATGGGGAGCCCTGTTTGCAAGAAAATGGGGATGCGTAGAGAACTAACATCTTTTGCTGCTACAGTAGGCTGGGCCATTCAACAGAACACTGAGTGCCAGGGTGAGGGTATTTATTCAAGCCATATCCAAAAGCAGTAGGGAACCACTGAGACTATCTGAGCAGGGATGTGAAATAAGCAGATGACACCCACTACCTTCTGCTTTCTGAAAAAAAGAGAGGTCCACTTTCCGTCGGAGCAAGGAAGAGACTCCCAGTGCATTTACACGTGTAACATGGAGTAAGGAATTACAGACAAAAGTCTGCCAAAAAAGAGAGAGAGCCTTTAATCTAGGTATAATTCCTAAGGAACATACATTTACTCTCTGCCTGAAGGCAGAATAAGAGAATGTTTCCTTGGGAAACCACTTAAGCTTGCTGTTGATTTTCAGATGTCCCATAGCACACCTTGGGAAGGCTTGAAAGGCAATTCATACTGATAAAACCTTCTTGTCTAACTACCTGACATGCCTTTCAGAAGGATAATGATTTACAGCTAATAAATAATCCCATACCATGAAGTAAAATGGAAGTTATACTGTGAAACTACAGTATGTTTGGCATCTTGAGTCCTTTCTCTGCACCAGCCTCCTCACTGGCTTAGCACTGTAGGACCTAACCCATGCAAAGATAGATATTGAGGAACCTTCACTAACAGAGTCAATAAGCAATAAGGCACCATGCCTTTCTGGCACTCCTAGTGCAGAAGTATGTCAGAATTTCTGAATTATTAAGGATTATTAATTCTGATCCCCTATTACTAGGGAAATCAGTCCCTGTAACTCACGTTTCACCTTCTCAACTGCATAATCTACAAGAAACGTCAAGTCTCCAAGGCTGCTCATACTACACCTGCAGCTGCTGGAGTGACAATTGCATTGAAATGACCAAGGCAGGAAACTGAAACTGAAGTGCCACTTTACATAGCTGGCTGATAACCAACCACACAGAGCCCAGCTCAGCCTGAGGATGAGCCACTAATGAAGCACAAGGCAGCCTATAGAGCATGCCTTTGTGCCTGTCCTCCGCGTTTTCAGAAGACATGGTATCTAAGCACGTCTGAGTCTTCAGCTTTTCTTCTATATAGAACAGAGGAAGCTGGGCAGAGGAAGATGGCAGAGGTTAGAGATACTAACTTCTGTTGGGTTCTTCAGAAATAGACTCGAAGGTGAAGATTTGTATGCAAGTGAATTATTAAGGAAGTTCTCTTAGAGAGACCAGTAAAGCGATATGGGAAGCAGAACAGGGACGAGTCTAACCTTGGGCAAAATTCCATGGAAGGTAGCTTCTACCTGAGGTGGTACTATACGTAACACTTTGGAGCTTTTCCCCACTTTCAGTAAGGGAAGTGGGCCTTCATACTCCCCCACCTATCAGTTATTGATGAAGGGTTGTCACGTGGCAGCGGGTACAAAAATTCCCAGGACTTCTGGCTTTCTGCCTATGTAGGCAAAAAGCTACAGTAGCCCGAGGGAAGTCTTCTAAAGAGAGTCTCAGGTGGAGGCTGTTGCGGCGAACCTCCTAACAGACATGGTTAGGAACCTAAGAGGATCTGGCCGAGGGCCCATGGTATTCCACAGTGAATGCGATCCGAACTTTTCTACCTTCAGTAGGCTCAGAAAGACTCAGAGATGCTTCCCTCTTATGATAGGCTGTGAATCACTCATCGACAATGTGGAAGTGATTACTGAGGAAAATGCTGATTTCTAAGCACAAAGGATGCCTGGGAGAGGTCTAGGAGAGCTTACATATCCTTCCAGCAAAGTCCTTCAACTATTTCCAGGAAATTGACTGGAAGGATGCTATTGTTCCCTCCTTCAGAACCAGGGTATATTCTGATTGTCTTAAGCCACCTAATGCATCTTACCTCCCTGGCCACAGTCATTAGCTTAGAATAGGCAAATGATAGAATTATAATTAGGAGAACCAGACCCAATGCGCTGATTTGGCTGCTGGAGGAGGAGGAACTCTCTCCTCTTCTGAACAGTGTGATGCAAAGATGAAAGGCTTTCAGCCACTGTAGTCATTAGAGAGGCATGCTTGGAGCTAGTCAGGGAGGACAATACTGCATGGAACCTGAAAATGAGGCCAATGAAGTTAAAAAGAGAGACCAAGAAATTCCAAGACTTTGATAAGATTTGAACATCTGGATCAAGCCATGCCTAATCACTGCTGGCCAATAATCTCCCTTTATATTTTGAGCAGTATGAGCTGGAGTTTCTGTCAGTTGCAATACAAGGACTCCCAAGTCACATGTATACCATTTAACATTTACTGAGAGCTTACAATGTTCCAGATAAAATGCTGACAGCCATGTATACAATGTTTATTCAAGCCTCACCACAGACCTATAAGCTACATCCAATGATTATATTACAACTGAGGACACTAAGGCATAAAAAGTTAAATAATTTGCCCAAGGTCACATGGGCAGTCATGAAGCCAGGACTGAACCAAGTAAGTTTGATTTGAGTCCACTGTCTTCATCATAATGTGTTTTTGCCTTTCTGTATATAAAGAATAATCTTTGACTGCATAAATGTGACCTTTACTCACCTCTATTTTGGCTTAAAAGGTACTGTAAATGCATAGAGACTCCAGTCACTTAAAGTGAATCCAAGGCACTGTTGGTCTAGATTAGAACATGCTATACAGTATTGGCATTTAATTATCAGCTCTAAGATTTTTTTTTCTGAATGTAACTCAAGGCCTGGGTCATGAATCCCAAAAGTAGGAACATAAGAAAATCAGATACTATAGCTACTGGTTATTCCCTCGTATAAGCAAAGGCAAGATCACTCCTGCTTATGGTCTGAATTGTGGAGAATGAGAAATAAAGGTAATGTTTTGAGATTGTTTATGCTGTATGAATTTGGTTTTGCCTATGTGAAAATGAAGACTCTCTAATAAGATCATATAATGTGTTGCTTTCAGTTATCCAATAAGACTGTCAAATAATACACATTTTTAGCAAAAAATATATATGGTTATGTGGCTTTCATTATACAAAAGACCTATATTGACAAAGAATTTCCAAAGCGGTGGATTTACAACATTTTTATAATATTATTCCAAAATTTCCTGTGCAAATTTTTTTGCAGATTATCACTTGAAATTTGAAAGTCTTCGAGTTCTTTAGGCCTATGACATCAATTTCGCTCATAACTTGTATCATTGCATAACTGACTAATCTAAGAGCATTTCCTACCTTGGGTTGAAGCACAAACCACTCATCAGTTGGATTTTCAAAGTTCCATGAGTCAAAAGGAATCTCTACTTCCCCGAGGAAGCTATTACGTCCAAATCGATCATAGTGCCAGACTGACAGCTGCAGAGTTCTTGTTTCCAGCTGGGTATGGCTGATGGTGTACTGCAAATGAGATTTGCAACATTACATTCCACAAGGAGGGCTCTATCCAATTCCAGGACAGGTTGAAATTTACTTCCGACATCTTTCAGATCATATACATCAGTAACATGAACAAAACAAACCCAAAGAAAACTCTTTGTTTTTCTTTGTTTCTGCTACAATTGAAGTTCTATGCCATAAACTCATTTTGTGCCAGACTTAGCATTGAAAGATATTTGAGGTAGTATTTGAGGTAGAGGTAAACTCCAGATACTGTATACAAAGTGTTAGGTGATGAAGCTTATCCTCTTTCCAGTTTTATTGGTTTTTCATTTTCCTTAATTATTTTTTCACACCTACTTTGTAAACTCAAGGTTTAATATATAAATTCTCCAACTTCTTTCTTATCTTACTCATAATGAGAATCCCCAAATCCAGAAAAGAATTGACAATGAGAAACTCGCAAACACCAAATTTTATAAAGTCCAGCCTAAGTGTAGAGGTGAAAAGGTGTACATGTATATTACACAGAAAGAAGATGTTGCTGGGCTAGCATTTTTTTTTTTTTGGTAACAGCACTATCCAGGGCCACATGCTCACACACCCTCCAACCTTCTGCTTGTTCTATGCAACCAGCATCTGGGACACACTTCAGACTGACTGACTCCTGATCTTGGATTAGTGTCTATTCTCGTTCTTGCTGTTATTGTCATAATTAACCTTGGCTCCCTGCTTCCTAAATTTACCCTCTCCCTGTATTTGGGCTCATCTTTTCAATCCTGTTATGGCCATTGAATATACCTTCTGCCTGTATTTATTCATTTGTCAGTTTGTTTTGTCTTAATATTAGCTCCTGCTTCCACACATGCTCCCACTGACACATGCAGGCTCATGGCTTTCTGTCTTTACCAATTTCCTCCTAAAATGGACTCTGCCTCCATCATTCTTGGGCAAAAGCCCATAAATTTCCATAGAATTGGCAATAATTTCTTCATTCCATTCTCCCTGGATGTTTCTTACCAGGCCAGATTGGTCCATAGCAAGGGAAGGGGTTAATTATGTGAAAGCTCATTGGAAAGAGATTCCTATTTTCTGGATCATTGAGCTGGATTGGGCTATATTTTATCTAGGCCACTTTTGTTGAGATTTCTCAAATCTGGCTCTTCATTTCCACTATTCATTAACCACATACTTATATTTAGTCAAATTCTGAAATCCTAACAACAAACAGTATAGATCTATGCTATATTAGCAGAACAATGAATGTGTGCAAAATGACTGTTAAGTAGTGTCAAAACTGTGACAAACTTCTTTTAAGGAAGTCAGAAAAAGCACTGTTTGCCCAAGGGTAAAACCGATTTTTTTGGCAAGATGCATCAGCACAGATGCAGTTTGGCTGGATCATCTCTATTCAAGGTTAAAATTCAGTAGCAGCAGAGACATAAACAGAATAAGAGTGTTTTCGTTTCCTCAAAAGATGTTAGAAAAGTCAAGGGTATTATGTTAATTTATTCAAATTCTAATTTCTAAAACATATACAAGCCTTGACATGCAAATAAAATATTCTCTGTAGTTACTTCTAAACCACTGAAGTTGTGAACAGTATCACATGAGTTACTATGAGACCATATTTATTTACCTTTAGTGTTTCATTGAATTCTGGATTGGTGCCTGTTCTGATTTTGGTCTTACGCTTGTTGTTTCGGGACTTGTCAGGAAGAAGGTATGACTTGACATAACTACAGGTAAGAAAATATAAATGTAATTATTGTGAAACATTTATTTGCAAGAAATGTTCAAAGACTTCATTGTGAATAAAAGGGGCAAAGGGCCAGTGCCAGTGTGCATGAGAGGAAATACCAAAGAGAATTTTGTCTATATGAGAGGATACCTTAAAATGAGAACCCTGGGCCTTTCATAAGAGAGAAGTGGTAAAGTATAATGATAAAAGAGTGTGGGTTCTGGAGTCAAGCCACCTGGTTTTGAATCACTCCATGCCTCAGAGGTTTTGGTGACCTCAAGAATTTACTAAATAACCACTCTGTGCCTCAGTTTCTTCATCTGTAAAACTGGGAAAATAACAGTGTCTAACTGATGGCCTTCTGTGGATTAAATTAGTTGACACATCCAAGGAGCTACCGTATTGTACTACTCAACAAATATAACACATTATTAATGTTAACGGTCTCACAAACTTTCCTGGGATTAGATGCTTCTTTCTCTATTCCTAGTCTTGCCCTCTGATGTCAGAAAGTGGGGTCAATGGTAATGGGTGAGTGAAAGAAAATAGTGAAAAAGACAAAATAAACAACGACAACCTGAAGTAGTGATAGCAATTCTACCCAACACTTTAGCTTGAGCTATCTCAAGAGCCTCTTGAAGCAGGGTACCACAGCAAACTCAGAAATGTACAAGATGTGTACGAGGTTGAAATGTATAAGATGCTACCAGAGTTCTACAGAATACCTGTTGAGTTTTAGAACACCCCTTTCCAAGCTAGTCAAAATAATTACATGGGTCCTGTAGCCTTCTGAAATTTAGTTGAGGAGGCAGGTGGACCAATTTGTAGTCAGAATCCACTCATTTGTCTATCTCAGGGTATTTGGAACCAGGTTCACTGAGTTATTTATTGGACCTAGGTCATCTACTGTGCAGAAAAGGGTTAACATAGTGGGCCTGAGACTATCATTCTTCTAAATGCCTGCTTGCAAATATGGCCCTTGGGTGGCACCTGGCAACTTGGATTTCAGGAGGATTCCCACCATTCCCAGAACGGATAAAAGTGGCTCGTTCTTCCTAAATTGTTTGTACAAAGAAAATGGCTTATGCTGAACAGGTTCTTTCCTTCTGAGAGACTGGAAATTGGTATGTGACCAGTTGAATTTCTAACAAGCTTCCTTGGTAGACAACATTTCACAAGTGTTGTCAGAACTCATCGCCGGAGGAATTAAATGCATCCTATGTGACTCCACTGGGAAAGGACCCTTGCAAAGCTTGAGCCTGATCTCCCCTGGACTTTGCCCCATGTGCCTCTTTGCTGATTATAACTGCATGCAGAGTCCTGAGTCCTCCTAGTGAATCATTGAACCTGGCAGTGGTCTTGAGGACCCCTGACACACCTTTATATCTAGCTTCTCTCCAATGTGCTATGGTCCATACCTGCCCTCCCAGGCTGATCTCTAGAATCCTGAGAGCCTCATAATTGCCTTTTTGAGTTGTTTAATTGGGTAACAGCTTGGTAATTTTCTCTGGAGGATTTCCCAGAACAAAAATTGACAAGATGCTTTTGTATATCCTGGGTGTGCCAACATGTCAGCATTCTACTTCAAAGAGCTGCCTCTGTGTAAATTTCAAATATGTCAATCCGGAATTATGTTTTAAAAATCAGTTAATCAAGGACACAACCAGCATACATGTGCTTCAGAGAATATCCAGAAGTGTGGTATAGGAGGAACGTGACAATCAACTCTCTGAGAAGACTGAATCAAGAAGAATGCTAAGACTCTTTTGAAAAGGAAACATACATACAGACAAAAAAGGCAGTGATTGAAATAGTCTGAGGAACATGCTACGTGCTTACGCATCTGTCCTCTGTTTCTTTTCATCTCCTATGGCCAGATTTCTGCAATTCTTGACCAAAATGTAGAGCCCACCAGTTTTGTAGCAGTAGCTGATATGGAGAAGGATTTCACCACTGACTTTCACGTTGCCATAGTCTCCGGTTTCACTGTAAACACTCATCATGCTGTTAAGACTGGTCTGAAATAAACAAGATGGAAAAAGGCATCTAGTGTCATTCTAATGATCTCTTCACAGAATCAACCGACTTCATTCAATTATAGTTCCTGTTCTTTCTAATGAGCACGGAAGTCTAGGGTGAGGAAAGAAAACAAGAGTCGCTTGTTTGGCTGGTATTGTATAAAATCCCAGCTGGAGAAAAGACAACAGAGCTAGTACCATCAGGAAAAAAAGGTAGAAAACTTGCTTAGAGGGGAAGCATTTCCTTCTTGGGTTAGAGAATACCCTTTGCTTACTCACTTCTACTAATGAATACAGGGTAATTGAGGCATTTCAAATCTCACTTCTCTTCCATCCCTGCAGCTTTCTTCATTTTCACTGGTAGACTCAAGTTCAATCTACTACAAGGTGTAGAATACATTGACCGGGACAAAGAATAGCTTATCTCATATTCTGTGCTACCAGGAGCCACATACTGCTTTCTTTGACACCTACAGGGGGCATCCCATCAGTCTCTGGGGAGCCATAACTGCAGCTTTAACAAGGACATGCCAGAAGAACACTACATACCCACAGCTTCCACGATTTCCCTCCACTGAGTAGCTAGCTGTGTGGCTACACGAGTACTATGAGACCATGGCTTTGTAAATCTGTATAAAGTAGCAGCCCACAAAATATACCACTACACAATAAAATCACACACCAACCAATCAGGAAAAAGTTTTTTAAAAAAGTCCAAATCTACCAGAATGAATGAGGCTTTCGACAAGACACTAATGACATGAGACAGCTTTTAATGTACAGTAGTCCCCCTTACCCACAGTTTCACTTTCCGTAGTTTCAGCTACCCATGGTCAACTGCGGTTCAAAAATATTAAATGGAAAACTCCAGAAACAAACAATTCATAAGTTTTAAATTGTATGCTGTTTTGAATATGTGAAAGGAAAATATCTTGGGCACCCAAAATCACAAAGCTAAAGGAAAAAGTCAAGCTGGGAACTGCTTAGAGCAAACCTGCTTCCCATACTATTCAAAGTCACCCCTCTGCTCACTGACATAAATGCATGTCTAAGTGCCTCCTTTGGAAAGGCTAATAAGAAACGCAAAATAATGCAACTATTTGTCTCTTATCTACGTATGACCTGGAAGCCCCCTCCCCACTTGGAGTTGTCACGCCTTTCCGGACCCAACCAGTGTTCATCTTACATATGTTGATTGATGTCTTATGTCTCCCTAAAATGTATAAAACCAAACTGTGCTCTGAGCACCTTGGGCACATGTTGTCAGGACCTCCTGAGACTGTGTCAGGGGTGCTGATCCTCAACCTTGGCAAAATAAACTTTCTAAATTAACTGAGACCTGCCTCAGATTTTCAGGGTTCACAAGTAGCATGATGAACTCTCACATCATACTGCTGCATCCCACTGCCCTGGATGTGAAGCCTCTCTTTGTCCAGTTGGAGCCACACTGTAGATGATACTTGCCCATTAGTCACTTAGCTGTCTCAGTTATCAGATTGACTGTCCTGCTATCACAGAGCTTGTGCTCAACTCATTCTTATTTTACTTAATAATGATTCCAAAGTGTTAAGAGTAATGATGGTAGTAATTTATATACGTCAAAGAGAAGCCAAAAGTGCTTTCTTTAAGTGAAGATGTGACCTTGGTGCTCCTTGGCTAGGGTTTGGTACTATGCGAGGTTTCAGGCATCCACTGGGGTGGGTGGAATGTATCATCTGTGGATAAAGGTGACTACTGTAAATGTAATAAAATTACGCTTTGGCACTAGAAGTGAAAACTGTGTATCTTAGTAACTGTCACAAAAGACCACCTGGAGGTATTTCACGGCTGACCCAATAGTTTCAAAACCACTTTTCTGTGAACCACTGGGAAGTCAAGACTACAATAAGTACACAGGGACCTTAGACTGTCCTCTTTTTTGTACTTTGCTTTTGGTAAAAGCCATTATATTCCACCAATTTCTGGGAGTAGAGACTGACCAAAGAACAGGATGTGGGTGATGTGGTCACATGTCTTCTAAGCTTCTTCACGGGCAAGAGCAGACCAATAATTCCATAATTATTTGGAAATTAGAGCTTAAAGAAAGTCAGTGAGTGACCTAATCTGTTTTTCTTATTCCTAAAACAAAGCAACAGAATTTTCATGTTTAGCAGGTGGCTTTGAGCAGTGCTTTTCAAACTTTAATTGCATAGAAATCACCCAGATACCTTTTTAAACTGAAAATGCTTCTCTCTTCAGTCTGGGATGAGGTCTGAGATTTGACTGTTCTAACAAACTCCTAGGCCTGCAGTTCCCAAACTGTGTATCGAGGTACCACAGAGCACCACAGCAAACTCACAGGGGAATCACAGAAAGACTTTAAATTCTCAAGGGAAACACAAAAACACCTATCAGACACCATGTAAGCTACTAACTAGTAATTCACAGTGTCAACATTAAGCCACGCTTTATTCTTTTCAATGAACTCCTAGTTGTTTGAAGCTGAGTTTTTGGCAGTTGCTGCAACAAAAAGCAAGTATTGCACAAAGATGAATATGAAATGGGAAATGAAAGTAGTGATGTCCAATTAGATTCCAAGATTTGGTAACTGTGTAGTGCTCAATAGGCACATATATCCTATTAGTAGTAAGTAATAGGTGCTATTTAAGGATGAAATAAAAATACTATTTTTCTTTCCATTTACTTGTAGCATTTTTTTCAAATGGCTAGTTAGTTGTTAGGATGCAGTGCTTATTAAATTGTTTGGGTCTAACTACTTAATAAATGGACTAGTCAGGTGCTACTTTTAGTGTAGGAGTGCCAGGAAAGAATTACTGAGACACTAGGGGCTTTTTGAACTGAGAAAGTTTTGGGGTATCTGTTCCAAGTGATGCAATGTGCTGGTCCATGGAGATTTGAGTAGCAAAGGTTTCAAGAATAAGCCCCAACCTCCTCATGTTACAAATGAGAAAATTCTGGCTCACAAAAATTGTTGGTAGGGCCAAGAAATAAAGCAAGATCTCCAGGTTTCTAGTCTGAGGACTGCCCCACCATACCTGATTACCTCCCTGTATCACTGATTTGTGTCTATACCACATCTCTGTAGCCACATTTTCAAAGAAAATCCTCTGTAAGCAGAGGGCCCCTATGGATAGAAGGAAATTTAGGAACCCGCAAATACGGAGGCTTGTGAGAAATTAAGACAGCTATGGCAATTTTACTACTAACTAAACCATATGCTCTTAACCAAGCTAAGGCTGTGATTTAAAATAGATGCTTACTTCAAAGGTTTTGTTGACAATACATCATTTTAGACCATGTGTCTTTTGAGTGGTGTTCGGATTCCAATGTTTAATGAATTGGAATACTTGGGTTCTGATAACTTCATCAATCTTTTAAAAGATAACCTCTGGTTAATTGTATATAAGTCCGAAAAAGATAAATATGGGACAAATTGCTTAATCATAGTTCCCAGGCCATGAAATTTGTGAAGTATGGTTGGAAAGAACAAAAAGGAAAGGTTGAAAACTCACAGTGTCTGAGTCAGCATCAGGCACATTTAGGTAGGTCCACTTCCTGTCAGAACCTGCTTGAGAATTCTTTAGAGAAGTCATCCAAAGATCAAAAGAAAAAAAGCATCAGAGCAACAGAAATCAGAGAAGCCAAGAAAAAGACTTACAGACACACAGTTAGATACAAGGACACAGGGCCTTTCTCTCAGAAAAGGCCTTGAACACTAACATAAGAAAGGACTTTATTTTGTGGGCGGTGGGAAGCTATTGACGGGTTTTGAGTAGCGGACAGACCTGATTGGGCATGTGTTTTAGGAAAATGACTGGCAGCAGTCTGGAGGACAGTTGGGGAGTTTAGAGAATGGTGTCAGGGAAATGTGTCAGCAGATAATTGAAAAATAATTTATAGGCTTGAGCTGACTGAGCCTGAACTAGGGAGTGAGGAGATTTTTAAAACTTGGGTGAGGACTGTGGAAGAAGGAAGAAATCAGGAGCCTGAGAAAAAACTCAGACCAAATTAGACTGAAAGGTACTCTGTGGGCAAAGGGCAAGCAGGATCTTACAATGACTTTTAACTCGTTATCACATATTGTTCTAAGAACATTTATATCTCCTTTGGAAATGCACAGCAAATCAAAACGAGAGAAAAGAAACTTTCCGCATGTCCTAGTGAACTGCTTACAGTTGATAGGCCACTTGCCAGACTGTGCGTGTTTGTAGATAACTGCGAGGACACTAAGGCATCAATGCTTTCTTCAGTCTCTTCCAAGGAGTCCTAAAAAAGAAGGGGAAAAATCAGTGGGTTGGTTTATTTGTTTTTCTAGAATGTCTTTTCACTTGAAAAACCACTTTCTTTCATAAATCTTTGAGAATCAGATAAAAATATCTAGAAATCACTCCGTTCCTAGGTTTTCCTCTTTTTCTCTCCAGTCAATCTGAATTATACCATCGGAGAAGCGGGCAGGGATAGTGGGTGGAGAGTGGGGTCTCCTTTCTAATGGTGCTTACTTTATGGAAAGAACATGAAATTTGGAATCATACAGACCTGGGTTCAATTCCTACCTGTAAGGTGATTCATGTTGGGCAATGTACTTACGTTACTTTAAAATTTAAAAAAAAAAAAAATTGTGTGCACGTGCGCACACACACACACACACACACACACGCTCTGCCAAGGTGGTAAAGTATATCTCAAAAATCTTTCCACTAGGTGAACTAGATACTGGACTCTCATCTCAAATCCCAGATTCTACTTTTCCTTTCCCGTTTCCTTTTCTCCTTCATGATAAAGTGGCTTCTTTTTTTTTGCCTAGTTATTTAAGCGATATATTTTCCTAGTAAAAACATTTTAAGCAATATAAATAAATGGAAATTAAAAACTTAGGTCTCTCATTAACATATTAATGACCAATTCCAATATTTTTGATTATATGATCACATATATATATACACACATACACATATACACATAGATAGATTATATCATGCATACTGCTTTTTATTAAGGGCACTTTTTTTTTTGCTTCTCCTCTCCTCCTTCCCCTCCTTTCACACCAGGCGAAATTAATATTTGGCATCCTGCTGCACATATTATATTCCATATCTTTCTCCTTGTTTATGTGAAAAATCATATAAAAACATACACACACAAATCTAAGTATACATTCTGATTTTTTTAACTATTGTTTTACAAATCAGGATTATGATGTACACTTCTGGGCTTGCTTTAGAAAAGTGTTTATTATAAGATACAGCATATTAAAAAGTACATAAAATGTAGATGTATAGTATAATAACAACATCAACTGATCAGGCAGAAGCTCCCTGTGTATCCTGTCCATATCACAAGCCCCTTCTCCCCCAGGGAATAATTAGTATTTTAACTCTTACGGTTAACCACATCCTTGCTTTCATTTATAGTTTAACTGCATAAGCATATACTCTGAAACAAAAAGATTTCATTTTGCCTGTTTTTGAACTTCGTGTAAATGCAATTAAATGCTACACATTCCTTTGCATTTTGCTTTTTTTGCTTCATATTGCCTTAAAATTCATCAAAATTGTGGCATATTTTTGCAGCCCATTCATTTTTATTATCATTTAATATTCCATTGTATGATATCCAAAACTTTATCCATTCTCTTGTTGCTGAATATTTGGGTTATTTTCAGATTTTTTTCTATTGTGACCAACACTGATATGTATATTCTGTGAATATGTACCCTGGCGCATATACACACAACACAGTATATATATTCACACACTTGAATATATACCAGTGAGAGGAATTGTCAAGTCATGGGGTGAGCATATCTCCACATGCTTATCTACATCATTTTAAAGATAATGTCAAATTTTCAGAAGTAGTTATACCAATTCACAGTCTAATCAGTAGTGTATGAGAGTTCCTGTTGCTCCACATCCTTGCCTGCAAACAGACGGTATTGTTAGATTTTTTTTCATTTTTGCCAATCCAGTAGATGTTTACGGTCTTCATGATTTTAATTTCCATTTCTCTTTTACTAAGTTGAATACTATTTTGTGATAGTTGGCCAACTGGATTTCCTGTTTTGTGAAATACTTGTTCAAAAATTGCTTATTTTTATATTGGTTTATGGTAAGTTGTCACTTAACGGCATCCATAGGTTCTTGAAAACTGCAACTTTAAGTGAAAGGATGTGCAGCAGGTCCTCAAATAATGTCATTTCATTAAAACATTGATGAGGGAAAAAAAGGTTTTGTTATACATCATTTTGCTGAAAGTGGCAGTTTCCAAGAATCTGTTGATGACGTTAAATGAGAACTTATTGTAGTTGCCTTTTTCTCACTGATGATCCCACAAGATGAGTTGGAATATCTTGTAGAATAGCATCTTGTAAGAAAGGGCTGGCTTCATGGATGAATTCTTCTGAACATTTGAGGAAGAATTAACGCCAATTCCTGTCAAATTCTTCCAAAAATTGAAGACGAGGGAACACTTCCAAACTAATTTTATGAAATCAGCACTACCCTGATAGCAAAGTCAGACAAGGATACTACAAAAAAAAAAAAAAGGGACAATTGCAGGCCAATATCTCTGATAAACCATAGATGCAAAAATCCTCATCAAAATGCTAGCAAACTGAATTCAGCAGCACATGAAAAAGCTCATTCAACCTGACTAAGTGGGATTTATCCTTGGAATGCAATGATGGTTTAACATAAACAAATCAATAGTTGTGATAAACTGCATTAACAGAATGAAGGATAAAACCCATATGATCATCTCAATAGATGCAGAAAAGGCACTTGACAAAATCAACATCTCTTCGTACTAAAAACTCAACAAATTAGATAAAGAAAAAATTTACCTCAACATAAAATCATACAGGGCAAGCTCTTAGCTAGCATTATACCCAACATTGAAAAGCTAAAAACATTTCCTCTAAGATCAGAAAAAATACAATATGCCCACTCTTACCAACTCTACTCCATATAGTGCTGGATGTCCTAGCCAGAGCAATCAAACAGGGAAAAGAAATAAAAGGCATCTAAATTGGAAAGGAAGAAATAAAATTGTCTGTTTGCAGATGACATGATTTTATATATAGAACACCCTAAAAACTTCAGCAAAAAGCTGCCAAAACTAATAAGCTCTTTAATTCTGAAAACATGTATCCCTATTATTTTTTCAAATTGTCCCTTTTCTATATTTTTATGTTTTGCTCTTTCTCGGTGTACAATTACCCAGTGATCATCACATAAAGTACCAGTCTTCGTATTTCTTTACTTCCTTTTTAAAAGTGGATATTAAAAAATTCAAACATTCACAAAATAGAAAGAATAGCATAATGAACCCTTATAACTGATTACCCAGTTTTAACAATGATCACTTTTCCAGCTATTTTCCTTGCTGCTTATTTTTTCTCCCACAACTTTATTGAGGTATGACTTGCATACCATAAAATTTACCTATTGTATGTATGCAATTCAGTGATTTTTAGCAAATTTAGAGTTGAGCAAACATCAACATAATCCAGTTTTAGTATATCATCAATCCAATAAGTTACCCCATGCCTGTTTGCAGTCAGTCCCTACTTCTTCAGTCCCTGGCAACCATTATACTGCTTTAATCTCCCCATCAATTTTCCTTTCATTGACATTTCATATAAATATAATTATATGATATATAGTTTCACCTGGTTTCTTTCACTTAGCATAATATTTTCAAGGTTCATCCATGTTGTAGTATGTGTCAGTACTTCATTTCTTTTTACTTCTGAATAATATATCATTGTATTCCATCTATTCACTAGAGAGTATTATTTTCACTTTTTGTTTATTACGAATAATGCTGCTATAACCACTCGTGTGTAAGTCTTTATGTGGACATACGTTTTCATTTCTCTTGGGTAGATACCTAGGATCAGAATTGCTATGTCATGCAGTAAATTTATGTTTAATTTTTAAAGAAATTGTGAAACTCTTTTACGGAATGGCTGTAGGTAGCATTTTGCATTACCACTAGCAATGTAGGGGGGTTCCAATTTCTCTGCATCCTCATTGACACTTATTATTATGTCTTTTTAATCACATTCATTCAAGGGGATGTGAAGTGGTGTCTCATTGTGATTTTAATTTTTGTTTCTCTGATAACTACTGATGCTGAACATATTTTAAGGTGGCTATTAGGCATTTGAAAATCTTCTTTGATTAAATGTCTATCCAAATCTTTTCCCCATTATCTAATATGATTATTTGTCTTTTTGATATTGAATGTAAGGGTTTTAAGAAATATATTCTAGATACAAGTCCTTTAACAAATATATAATTTGAAAATATTTTTCCAGTCTGTGGCTTGACTTTTCATGTCTGTAATGTTGTCTTTTGAAGTGTAAACATTTTTCATTTTGATGAAATTCAATTTATCGGTGTTTTTTTTCTTGAACACATGCGTCATGCTTTTGGTGCCATATCTAAGAATTATTTGCCTAACTCAAAGTCATGGAGATTTTCTCCTAGGTTTTCTTTTAGAATTTTATGGTTTCACTTCTTACATTTAGGTTTATAATCCATTTTGCGTTACTTGGTTTCTGTATGGTATATGTTAAGAGTCAAAGTTCTTTTATGTTTTGTGGTATTTGGATATCCAGTTGTCCCAGTATGATTTGTTGAAAAGGTTATTCTTTCCCCCACTGAAGTACCAAAAATCAATTGGCCATAAAGTTTTTTTATTTTCCTGAAATCTCAATTCTATTGCATTGATTGCCAATGCTTATGTCAATACTGTGTTGTACTGATAACTATAACTGTAGGGTAAGTTTTTAAATCTAGTAGTATAAATCTTCCAACTTTGCTCTTTAAAATTGATTTTGTTATTCTGGGTCCCATATATTTTCATATAAATGGTAGAATCATATTTTCTATTTCTACGAAATTATCCTGCTTGTATTTTGATGGGTTTGCATTGTCTATACATTTATTTGGAGAGAATTTCCATCTTAAAAATATTGAATCTTCTAATCCATTAACACAGAATATATTTCTACTAATTTAGGTCTCCTTTAATTCAGAAATATTTTTGTTAATTTCAATGCACATGTCTTAACTTTTAAAAATGAATTTATTCCTTACTTTTGAAAATTATTTTTCATGCTATTATGAATGGACTTATATTCTTAATTTCATTTTCCAATTGATTATTGCTAGTATATATAAATACAGTTGATTTTTGTGTATTGATCTTATCTCCTGCAACCTTGCTGAACTTATCAGTTCTAGTCATATTTTTGTAGATCCTTTAATATCTTCTACATACAGAATCATGTCATTTTCTTCTTTAGTATATTGATATAAATTATGCTGACAAATATTCTTATATAGATTCATTCTTCCACCCATACTTAGCATAAAACTTACTTATTGCTATTTTTATTCACTGCTAGATTTTAACTGATATTATATTTAAAGTT
Organism: Theropithecus gelada; assembly: GCF_003255815.1. NCBI lineage: Eukaryota > Metazoa > Chordata > Mammalia > Primates > Cercopithecidae > Theropithecus > Theropithecus gelada. The sequence goes on from NC_037689.1 coordinate 21,092,953, forward strand.
TTGCATATATATTCATAAACTAGTTTGACTTGTAGTTTTATTTTTTAAACTATTTTAAAAATCAAGTCTCAGTGTCAAGATTATACTGGCTGCATACAATTAATGTAAAGATTTTAATGGTTTTCTAAGATCAGGAATAGTTTAATAGTTTAATAATGTTGGAATTAGTAATTCTTTAAAGGTTGAACATAAGTAAGCTTTGAAATAATTTGATCTCACTGCCTACCTCTCTTTTGGAGGTAGATTTTAAAGTATTTTCCCAGTTTTTTGTACTATAGAAAATGTTATTTCATTTTATAACTCTAAGTTTCCTAGTTTGCTTTGGAAAAACTATCAATACCATTTTACATTTCTGTTCTATTTCTTCCAAGGAGTCCAAATTTTATTATAGCAATTACAGAAATCTGAATATCAGAATATTAGACTGGGAAATAACCTTTACAATAATCTAATTTAACCTTCTCATTCTAGAAATGAGTTCACTGAAACATTAATTTTCACATAATTTTGTCTCAGTTTAGAAGTGAATTTATTAGTGGTAACTTGAGATATAGCAATGTTCATATAAATATGTAATCAGATATGCCTAATAATATTTGGCTTAGGAAAATGCTAGGATCCCTTATTTCCCAGGTTTAGATTAAGTGATAAGCCTTTAGCCGGAAACCGAAATCCCCAACATGTGTTTTCTTAGACATAACTTTCACTCATTAACATGATTAACCATTACGTTTTCTAAGTTATTCTTTCTGTGTTTATGTGTTGACTGTGAAGACTAACAGGAAGAGATGATTGTATATCCTCTCTTTACTCTCAACTCATCATCACCTAAAAGTGTAACCACTTGCAACAAGATTATGCCCTTATTTCCTCCTCATCATTATAGTTTCATCCAACTTACCTTGTCTAAAGTCCCAGGGACAGATTTGCTTCTTATGCTTACTGTATCCTCTAAGTCTTCTGTAAATGACTCACTCAAATCTAACTCAGATCGACTCCGATCTGGAAGGTGGAAAGGAAAAAGAAAGACGTGAGTCATCATATTTTGTGAGAAGATTTCATTTTTTATTGTGAGTGTTTCACCTTTATTTCAGTTCTTTTTAGGCACAGATCATAAATAGTGCCATGAAAGCAACAGTCGGAGTCAGTAACTTCATGCTGTTTATGACAATATACTTCCATTTTTAATAATATTTTGGTAATTGCCTTGGACCAAATTACACTTATGTGTTCATGTTTCCTTCTATCACAGGAGGTTAAATGTTTTACTGTAAAATGCTATGTTTTAAGCTGTTTAAGGCAACTGCTTTGCTCCTAGACTTTAAAAAACTCTCTTAGACTGGGCCCTTAAATTTAGAAAAAAATAAAACCTTAACAATTCTTGCTTGCAATATTTAGAGAATTCACTGTGTTTTCAGATTTGACATAAAATTCAATGCAACTGATTCTAAACTGCCACTTTGAAGTGATATAGCAAGTTCCTTTCACACAAAAAGGAGACGCTATAGATGCAACGAGAGGAAATTCTCTTTCTTAAGGGACCTAAACATTCTTTCATCAGAAGAACATCTTGTTTTCAGTTTTGAAAATATAAGTTACAGAGCAATACACCTCTTAGTAATGCTGTAGACAGCTTACCAAGTCAGCACAGCTTATTGCCACAAAATAGTTCTATACCAAAGCACTACTGAGATTGATATAGTTACTTTTAAATGAGAAAGATTGGAGAGAGTAATCAAGTACTTAAGTTTGAATTGATGAAAAAAATAATGCAGAAGTGCTTAGCATAGGCCTGACACAGAGTATGTACTCAATTAACAGGAGTTTTTGAGTCGAAGTAGTAATAGAAGTAGACCCTATGATGTTGGTTTCTAAACTAGTTTAAAAATTTAATTAACAGGTGAACAGCTTTTTTACTCCTGAGCAAAATGTAGCAATAACCACACACATTTAGAAAACCCTTTGGGAGCTGGCTGGCTAGAACAGACTCCTCAATTCAGCATACAGAATCCTGCCTTAGGCTTTATGCATATGTCATCATTAGGAACACGTAACTTTTTAATGTTGAAGATTTCATCATGATTTTTATTCCATGCATGGGACATAAGCTTCATAATTATGACAAATTTCTCTGAAGAATTTTCTTAGTCATAGGTATTAACATTTCAAAATGAATAATAGCTGCTTCAGAGGACAGTTGTGATAATGAAGTAAAATGACATATTTGAGTGTACTATGCAAATGAAAGGGGTAATTATTAATATCTTAGTGCTGCTTGCAAATAACTTCTTATTTAAACCACAGAATGATTTTCTTTTGTCTTTATGTAGGAAACTTCTGACCACTATGTCAATTGAACTACCATTTCCTTGAACTCTGAGCTAGCGTTCTTATCTGTCATATCAAATGTATCTTGGAACCGTTTATATTCCCTACATTCAAATATTGATATTCTGATGTAGCACTGAAACTCAGTGATGATGCCTGGCAAGAGTATATACTAAATAAGTGGAATTTTCACAAACGTAAGGTGCCCAAAGCATTACCTGGGTCTATCTTCAAGCAGTTCTTATGGAGTGGCCTACCACCATAGGTCAAAGAAGGGATGCTTACTTTTTAAAGTATGAGACATCCATTTAATACCATACATATCAGTCAATTCCATTAGTTTTAGTCATTTTAAACAACAGAGTAGGCACGTTGTAAATACCCACCTGAGGAGAGAGAGGTTCCAGACACTGCTATGGAAGGTGTGCCAGAAGTGTTTCTGCGGTGACTCTTTGTGAACTCCTGAGAGGTACCTTCAAGAGCAGCCAAATCTGTGGAATTTTCAAAACCATACTCCTTCCCACAAAGTAAAAATGAGAAAAACAAATTATACTGACTGTAATTTACTACAAAATTCATCTATATAAAATATACTCCAGTATAAACACCTTTATAGGTATTACTATTTAGGAGGACCTAATTGACATTTGAAGGACCCTCACCAGGAGTCCATGTAACTCCAAAATTTACCATCAATAATTGCTATCCAAAATCTATTCCAAGAGGTTTGTTAATTAGTGCAAAAAGTATCTGGACAATTTCTCATTCCCCAAATTAATGAGTGTTCTAATATATGATTAATAAGAAAGATTATACAGGTACCCTCAATCTTATATGAACTATGTATAATAATCTGGCAAGATTCAGGCTTAAAACTCTGTTTGGTCCTATTTTGTTCCCTCTTTCAACATACCCTCTCTTCAACCATCCCTTACCTCTTCCACTCCCATTTAACAGAACACCATGTACCTTTTCCATCTAGAAGGCTCGCTGGTCAGAATATGGATGGTCACATCTATTTTGGAATGACTTTCATGCATGGTACTTATCAATGTTCATAAAAAGATAAAGAGAGAAAACTTCCCAAGTTCACAGGAATAGTATTCTTTTGTGTGGTGTCTGCTTGTTAACAAATGCTTGTACATGTGGCAGAATTCAGTCTGGGACTTGCTTTTATTGTAACACATGTTAAAGAAAATTCTGTCCCAACTTTGCCCATGACCATAGACCCAACTTTGTCTGTGACCTTTGCCCTGCCACAGACCAAGGCAGGGCTTGACTGCTGCCTCATCTGAAGCTTGCTTGAGTGTTAAAACAACAACTACAACAAATTTTGGACCTTTCCAGAACTGGGCTGAGGTTAAGTGTCCATTCAAATTACATCATGGTATGATAATGATCAAATCTAAAACAGATTTTTCACTTCTCCCTTCTATAAACAATCAAAAAGTGCCTTTTGAAACCCTAGAGGAAGAATTTCCTCCCTGTTTCCCATATCTTAGACATTCAGGAACACTTTGATGAACTCACTACAGTGAAATGTGGCTTTCACTTGCTTAACATGCTAATTGATTCAGTTTCAATTTAGACTGTTTTTAGTATCTTATTATTCTCCAACATATAATACCTGTAGCAGGAGGTATATAGCTTCTAACTTCCTCTAATTGCCATAGACAAGCAAAGTTTATCAAGAGTGTGACAGAGGTCAATTTGATAAATTAGTTTAGGTCAATTTTCAACCTCTTCAAAAAGTTGTTCACACATGGAGTCCTCTAATGAAGCAAGACCAAGTTCCTTGGAGGCAATTATGTTAATGGCAAGTTTTCCCACAGGTGATCTGTGAGTATCATTAGTATTGTGCAATAATAGGCCAATTAATATTACAGTGTCATTAACAAGCAATACATACCCCAGAGGTTCAGGATGTCAAGTCTAAAATTAATAGGTTACATCATAGTAGAGGACAGGTTAGAGACTTTCATGCTCTAAAAGTTTTCTGTGATGGTTAATATTAGGTATCTACTTGATTGGATTGAGGGATGCCTAGATGGCTGATAAAGTATTATTCTGGGTGCGTCTGTGAGGGTGTTGCCAGAGGAGACTGACATTAGAGTCAGTGGACTGAGAGAGGAAGACCTATTCCCAGTGTGGAGTGGGCACCACCCAATCAGCTGCCAGTGTGGCTAGAACAAAGCACATGAAATAACAGGGATAAGCAGCTTGTTTGCTAAGTCTGCTCACTCTTTCTCTTCCCAAGCTGCACCAGACACTTGGCTTCCTCTCCTCCTGTACTTGGACATCAGACTCCAGGTTCTTCAGCCTTTAGACTCTGGGACTTACACCAGCAGCCTCCCAGGGGCTCTTGGGCTTTCAGCTTCAGACTAGGGTTACATTGTCAGCCTCCCTGGTTTTGAGGCATTTGGACTTGGATTGAACCATCCTACTGTCTTCTCTCTTTCCACAACTTGCAGACAGCCTATCGTGGGACGTTGTCTTGTAATTGTGTGAACAAATTCTCCCTAATAAACTCCCTTATATATATCTGCATATATCTTATCGGTTCTATCCCTGTGGAGATCCCTGACTAATGTATTTTCTTTCATGCTAAAGCAGAAAAGAACATTGAAACAAAGAGATGCTAAGAAATTGGAGAAATTGAGAAGTTGTTACCTTGTTCATCATCTAATGCTATATACTTCCCATCTAAGGCTATATACTTCCCTGTATAATGAAAGAGCAAATGTACTTCATAAACTACTGTGCTGTCTTATTTTTATTCAATAGAAAGTTCTTCTCTTTGTTTCTCTTTTTTTCTCTTAGAAAAGACCAACTTAGACCACGTAGATTGCAAGAATGAGCTCAACATAGGCACTGCCTACATATATGTACATATAGTCTACTAAATTGCAGGGAATTTCTGTTGGGGAAATCTGGGCGCTGTTAAACAAAGAAATACACAAGTAGGGGCTGTTAGTTTTGAGGGTATTAGCACATGAAAAGGGTGATTTCCCCCCTAATAATCTCAAATTGTACGTAGGAAGATAAACTTTGTTGTGAGAATAAACTTGATTAACTTATTGGTCATTGGACTGATTGTCAGCTGCTACCCACTGGGACAACTGTACTAGATGTAAAATTTTTAAAAATATTTCTGTGTCAGTTGATAAACAGCACTACTCCCAGTCCACCCCCCACTTCCCTGTGCTCACCCTCATCCATAAGCCCAGGTCTCCCCATAATTCAGATCTAGTGCATGACATGGAAGGGTCCCCAGGATACTGCCCCAGCCTTGTGCCAGTGTCTGTTGTGATTTCTCAACGTCCCTGCCAGACTGGTCACTAAGTAGTTTGAATACCATTCCTCTTTAGATTCCAAGAGTTGAGTGTATTCGTCAACTATCCATGCACCTTTCTAGCTATTGAACAGAAATGGCTTGCTGACCTTAGCATAAATATTTATGAAATTTTAAATATGCCTTTTATCTTAGCAACTACGAGTTACACTATAAATGTTTAAATAAATCTATTATTGTTGTTCAGTCTGTCTGAATGCCTTAACAGAATTTGACTACTCGCCACCTCCACTATCTCTTTGTTTCAAAACCCAGTCTCTCACACGGGGTATGACGATGGCTTACTGATTGCTTTTCTGGCTTTCACTCTTGTTCTCTACAGCTGGTTCTCAGCACAACCCCCAAATCCTGCTTAAAGAGAAGGCAGATTATGTTACTCTTCTGCTGTAAAACCTCCAGTTTCCCCCATCTTAATCAGTGTGAATGCTGACTGCACACATCACTCTTCAAGGCTCTCTCCAGCCCTATGACCTCTTTGGATTCATTTCCTAGTTCACTTTGCCTCATTCACTCACCACAGCTGCATTGGCCTCCTTCCTCTTCCTTGAACATACCAGGTGTGCTCCCACCTCAGGGGCTCCACACTGGCTGTTCTTCTAGAGGCATTAAAAATATTTTAGAAACTGGCTGAGCAAGGGCACTGACCAATCAAGATGGAGGCCAGCTACAAGGAAGTGGAGCAGCCTTCCCTGCATGTACCTGCTAAATATCAGTGCTGTCTCTGCCTGGTGGAACACCGTGCCCCAGAAAACTACATTGCTAATTCTTTCACTTCCTTCAAGTCTTTGCTTGACTAGAGTCTGTTATATAGTAGGTTCTCATTAAATGTTGGTTGAGTCAAAAATTGTTTGTATTGTATGAACTCACTGCTCATATAAAGATTTATCAAATATAGATGCCAGCAATGGATGGAGCTTCCTGCTAAATAAAAAAATCTAGTATATGCTAATTCATTCCAAATACAACTTCCAATGGAATATTTAATAAAAGAGAACATTTTTCTCAAAATAGTTTTTTCATATTCTTTTAAAAGAGAAAACCAATAGAAAATATAATTGATCACATATATATATATATAAAAAATACAATTTAAGCCTTCATTATATGTTGACCCCCTATTTTAACAGATGTATAGAAAAGAAAACTATAAAAATTTCTACTTTAAAAACTAGATAACAGTTCTACTTTTCCAGATTTAAAACAGTTTGGAAAAATTTGTGCACTCAACCTATGAATATTTTCTCTAAAGAGTAACAGAGAGGATCAAAATCAGAGCCTTCTAAAATGTTCTATATTTATTTAAACCATATAGCAATTTAAACCTCCATCATACAAGTACTACCTTTGAATCTGGTCTTTCCCTTCCCTTTTTCACTTTGGGTTTCCTTCCGGGAGCTAAGATGCAGGAGGTTCAGTCCTGATGAAGCTTCTACCTTTAAAGAGCATAAAGAACATGCTCTGATATATAGAGAGTTGAAACCTAGCCACGATGCAGTGGTGAGGTTGAATTTCAGAGACTCCGTGTCTGATATGGTTTGGCTCTGTGTCCCTACCCAAATGTCATCTCGAACTGTAATCCCCACAATCTCCATGTATCGAGGGAGGGACCTGGTGGTGGATGATTGAGTCATCAGGGAGCCTTCCCCTGTGCTATTCTGGTGATAGTGAGTTCTCACGAGATTTGATAGTTTTACAAGTGTTTGACAGACTCCTTCTGCCATGATTGTAAGTTTCCTGAGGCCTCTGCAGCCATGCGGAACTGTGAGTCCATTAAACCTCTTTTGTTTATAAATTACCCGATCTCTGGCAGTTCTTTATAGCAGTACGAGAACGAACTAATACAGTGTTCATCAGGTTTGTATACTTACTCTACTGATGACTGAGGTCACACTTCGTGTGCTTGGGGCTGGAGACCTCTGAGTGACTGGGGTCACACCACTGCTCCTACTGCTCTTTGGGGTCCTAGAACCAGCTTCCTGGTCATTGAGATCTGATGAGCCAGTGCTTCCCCTAAATGAGAAAGCATATTCTGACTTTAACATGGAAGCAGAGCAGCAACCAAATACACAGGCAGAGTAAAGCTGACGAAACTGATAAGAACATGTGAACCACACTGAGTTCACAAGAGTCACACTGGAACTGCTCAGAAACTATCATGTCACCTTCCTCCTCAAAGACCCTGAGGGTATCACTAGATTTGTCTCTATTTGCCTGACTCTAGGGTCACTGTAATTAAACTTCACCCCATCTTTCTCATTTTGTTTCCTTCTGCTTACCAGCATTCTCTCAGCCAGTTTGGTTCCTTACCATTTTCTCAACTCGCCATCTTGAATTCCACCTCCTGAGGCCTTTTCTTACCTTCTCTCCACCTGTTATGCCCTCTTAACCACTCTCCGTCTATGCAAATCTTTCTCAGTCTTCAAAGGCAAATGAAGTCCAGCCTTCCCCATTAGGCCTTTCCTGTCAAGCAGAAGCCTTGTCAACCTCTGTTCCACTCAGTTCCTATTGACTTATGGTCTTTGCCTGACTACTGTATTTAGTACTTGACTGCACAATGTCTTGTTTGGCTCCCTAGTGGATCCACATATGAGAGCTTGGGTGTTTCATACTCCTTGGGAACAGAGTCTATGCCATAATTATCATGTATCTCCAGCAGCTTTGTAGTGACTTAGTACAAAGAAGCCACTCAATACGTATTTAATCAAAGATTAGAAGTTATATTTCATTTCTCTGTGTTGTTTTAGTGTCTAATTCATGGTGGACATTTAATAAATATGGTACAAAAATAGTGACATTTGGTAAATGAGCTTGAATCACTTTCATGTGTGCTAAAACGATTCAATTCAATCCAATAACAATAAATGAAAAAGCAGTTCCTGCCCTTGAGGTGTTCACAATTTTCTTATTAAATGAGCTTCATAAGTCAACATAAATTTTGACAAATTGGAGTTTAAGAGAAGTGTTTGTTCCCATTTTATTCTTTTTCCTCAGTAGGCACAAAATACGCTAAGTGGTAAAACAGAAGTCCTTATGAGTTTTACTCTCTCAGTTACTGTCTTAATAAGTTACAAATGCACATATAATAGCACACGTCTGGCCGGGCGCGGTGGCTCAAGCCGGTAGTCCCAGCACTTTGGGAGGCCGAGACGGGCGGCTCACGAGGTCAGGAGATCCAGACCGTCCTGGCGAACACGGTGAAACCCCGTCTCTACTAAAAAATACAAAAAACTAGCCGGGCGAGGTGGCGGGCGCCTGTAGTCCCAGCTACTCGGAAGGCTGAGGCAGGAGAATGGTGTAAACCCGGGAAGCGGAGGTTGCAGTGAGCCAAGATCACGCCACTGCACTCCAGCCTCGGCGACAGAGCGAGACTCCGTCTAAAAAAAAAAAAAAAAATAGTACACATCTTATTGGTGAAGCATACCAGCAGTGGTTAATAGTGATGAGGACTTACAGTTAAGCCAATAAGAGGAAAGACTAAATAGAATAAAGGAATATTTTTTAAAAGAATGTTTAAATGTTTAAATGTGCACATATCATTACTAGAAGACAAATCAGGCAGAAGAATAGGCAATGACCATTGGATAGAACTGTCAACCACAACTCCTAAGTGTTTTCAAAGCTGTGCACCAGAGAAGTCACCAAAACCAAATTTGTCCTGGACCACATTACCAGCTACCACTACCTTCAATAATCATGAATAGCAGTGGCATTTACTTAGTATCTTCTAGGCGTTAGCCATTTTCCATCCCCCAATATCCCTGTAAAATATGTTTTAGAATATTATTTAATATTTTTTAAATGAAGAAATTGAGTCTTGGAGAGGTTAAATAATTATTCCATACATGTATGTGTGCACACACACACATGCATACACACACCGACAAACCACCATGCTATCAGCATAAAAACAGTATTATCAGTCTACCCAAAGCCTGTGACCATTCTAGTTTCTCATACTGCTTACTCATCATTTCACTAAGAACAAGTCATTACAGCCTGGCAGGTTTTGCATTTATAGAGTGAACTATCAAACAGAAGATAATCAAAGGAACAAGGAGCTAGGAGTTAGTTTCTTGGGACTTGATTATGAGAATTATGAAAATTTTCTATGTTACTAAAGAGTGGTTACTAAAGGGTGGCATTTCTTTTTTACTAAAGAGTCTCTGCAGAAAGGATCTCTGGCTTCCTCTTTGTAGAGATGGCACTATAAGTAAATTATAGTACTATGGACTCAGCTGAGAAGATGTCTAAGACCGTGTCTGTTGATTCTGACAACAAGAGAGTAAAATTTTGTGATTAAGTAAATTGATACACTTTGGAACTCTAATTTTCTTGGTGATTTTCCTGAACCCTTCTACCTGGAGCATGACATTTCTACATTTGACAACAGTTAGCCACATTTGTACCCTTCCAAGTATTTCCGCTCATCTCAGAGGTCCTACTTAGGAGAGGCATATAGACTTTCCTGTTGATGCTGTACTGTGACCATAGGTTCTCTAGAACAATGTTAACACAAAAATATGTCTCCCTACTGTTTCAGGTAAAATCTTCTTTAAAAAGAAAGGGCAGGGGTGAATCTTGCAGATATGAGCCAAGAAGTTATGAACCAAAGGGACTCATGTGGGTATTTCTGCCTGTGTGTGTGTGTGGAAGGTCCTCCCAGAGCCAGGTGATTTTGAGAAAGGCCTCATCATGGATTAGCCTTGCTGAAACCAAAAGTGCTACTTATGTAGAAGCTCTGGCAGAAGTTGATTAATTGTGGTGGTGACATTCAAGAGGTTATCCTATAATAAGGAAAAAATTCTTGTGATTGTAAGTCAGCTACTGCAAATTATCATTGCCAGCAGCATTATCTCAAAAATGACATAGACTTTCACATTTGTCCCTGACATTAATTGTGAGCTTCTCAAAAATGTTTTTTCCAGTTGATTAAACTCGGAAAAGGTTTAGTCTAATAAGGCATATTGTCATAAATATTTGGGTGCCAACTCATTTAGAAGTTATGTAAAATATGACATAAAATACATGAATCTTTGCCACTTAAATTGGAAAAGGATAAAAGCTATGTCAAGTCAAAATTAAAGTTGTGAAGTTTAAAGGTCAACTAAGAAAAAGCAATTTTTTGATTCAGCTATCATGTTACTTAGATTTAAATAAAAAGTATGATAAATCAGTGCAACAAACCTTCAGGCTAAAATGTGGTTAAGTAAAAACCGGCAAGAAAGAGATACATTTATCTCATTCTAAAAGGCCCAAATGTGGGGATATGTCACTGTCTGGGAGTTTGGATATTCTGAGTTGCTGAAAGACACATTTTCCAGATTAGGAAAGAGTTTCATTTACTTTACCTTATGAAATATACTTTAAAAGCCTTCTGTTTTGTTATCTCTAATTCCATGGGTAGGGTAAACACATCCAACAGCAATAATTTCAGTATACTCTTACAATGACCCTGTATGGCAGATGCATATGAATGTTTGTTCCAAGCTAGGGAACTCAGGAGTGGCCAACCCTGAGATTTGTTTCTTACCTATGAAAACCATCTGAGCCCCTGGCCCTTCTCATGGAACACGGGCCATACCAGGGACTGAGGCCCCGAGTTTTGGGTTAAATGATAAATGAAGGTTTCCAGGTGGAGGTTGTTTAGGGGGAAGGTTTTAAGTGAAAATGTTATATAAACTACATTGTTATTTGCAAGCGGTTGTGGTTTTCCTGCCCAGCCCACCACTGGTGGACTCTTCCCTGTGTGTAAGATGCTAATAAAATCGTATGTCTCGTTTGCCGGCTCTGAGTTTTTTGAACCTGGTAGCTTCCCTATTGAGGTTAATAGGGGTTCAGCACGGCACCATGTTGCTCAAAAATCTTGATAACAGCTTCCCAGATATATCCATTTCTAGACAGAGGATCCAAGGGTAGGATCCTCATAATGTAATGAGCTGCCTTTCTGCTTTACATAAAGGTCTCCTAGGAGTTGTAGCCAGGAAATAATTTCCCAGGATCCAACCTTCCCAGGGTGACTGACAGTGTTGAGCCTGTTCCCATATGGTTAAATGTGTGCTCTCCTAAGGCAGCCTGAACCTGAGAGATCCTAAAACTCACTGGGACGATGAGACTAATGTGCAACACAACACAGAGACAATGCACAATATTCTTTCTGAGGTTTATGAGCTTTCCTAACTTCTTATAGTTATTTTGGATCTACAATGAACATGCAGGAAAGATGGCCAACAGAGACTGCAATTAAAAAGTGAGATGAGCCTGCTAACTGGGAAAGAGATAACCAAAAATGAATGTAGCTCGATCTTCTAGTCTTTGGTGATCCCCAAATGCTGTGTCTTTATTAATAGTCTTATGTGAGATGAGTGGCCCTCATCCTCAGACGCACATTAGAAACTCCTGGGGAGCTATTAAAACTCCCATGTCCAGACTATACTGAGGCTAGTCACATGGGACTCTCTGGGTGTGGGATCTAGGTGCCAGCATGTTTTAAAACTCCCCAGGTGATTCCGATATGTAGCCAGGGCTGAAAACCACTGTGCTAAGCTGTGGGTAAAAGTTCATTGATCTCAGACATCTCTCCACCTGCATTGTTCCCTCCCCTTCTACCACTATTTTTTTTTTTAATTCAGCAGTACTGACGTGAAAAGAGCTCAGTTGTCCTTGTGGTTCAGACTGTGATACATGGAAGGACACTTTGTCTTAGTGAGTGAATGTGTTGCACTAGGAATCAGCAAACTATGGCCTGTGGACATATTTGGACCCACCAAATGTTTCTATATAGTCATGTGCTTAGAGTAAGTTTTACATTTTTTAATAGTTGAAAAAAGTCAAAAGAAGAATATTTTGTGACACTTGAACATTATATGAAATTCAAATTTCAGAGCCCATAAATAAAATTTGATTGCAAGTCAGGCAGCCCATTCATTCATGTATTGTCTATACTTCTTCCATGTTCTGACAGTAAAGTTGAGTAGTTGAGACAGAGATCATATGGCCCACAAAGTCAAAAATATTATCTGTACCTTTACAGAAAAGGTTTGTTGATCTCTGCGTGTATGCCAGTTTGGGGAAAAACTCTAAGCATGGTTATCCTCTGCTCTCACAGTACTACAACAATCATCAATCACCACAGAAGACTTCTGTGAACAAAGGTGTGGGGTTTTTCCCCACACACCAAGCAGCAGACACCAGCTGTGTGTCCTCTAATTAAATTCTGACACTATCTATTAAAAAAGAGTGTCAGATCCCACAGGGTGAGGACTCAGTCCCCAAGACTGTCCTCTCCCAGACACCAGTCACAAGTCTGGGCTTTCAGAACTTCTGACCAACTGTCTTCAATTTGGGGTTCCCATGACCCCCTCTTTGTGTTTGATTAGCTGGAGTGGCTCACAGAACTCAGGGAAACACTTACATCGACCAGTTTATTATAAAGGATATTACAAAAGATACAGATAAAGAGATGCGTAGGGTGAGGTATGGGGATAGGACTGTAGAGCTTCCATGCCCTCCCTGTGTGTACCACCTTTCTGGCACCTCCACATTTGTGGCTATCCAGAAGTTCTCCGAACTCTGTCCTCTTGGATTTTTTTACACTTTTTAATTATTTTTTTTATTATACTTTATGATCTGGTCTAGGGTACTTGTATGGAGGCTTCATTACATAGGCATGATTGACAACTGTGTAAAAATGTGATTGGACAGAAAGTGCATGATCTAAACCCAGCAAGGCCTGTCTGTTCAGGCTTTTCTTGGTTTCTCTGTGTAGCATTCCTTCCTCTAGGTTATGAGGCAGGGTTCTCCAGAATGAGGGTCTTTTGAACCACAATCAGGTTACAGTCCTGCTTTGGCAGGTGAAAGAAGGACAGTAGAAGGTCCGAGAGATTATGTTTTCTGAGGCCTAAAGTGGCCCAACAGCATAACAAGGACTATGGAAGTTAGGAGGCAGGAACTATAGATGAGAATATATATATATATATATATATATAAACACCACAGTGCCTATGCACACAGGCGCACACACACACACACACACACACACACAGAGAGAGATGAGTCTATTTAAAAACAAAACTCTTTGGAGAAGCCAATACACCTAAAAGAAGTAAATTTCAGGTATTGGGTGTTTGTGTGTTACACTTAGGCCCAAGTGAGCCATCATAGGATCCCTTGAAAGCAGAATTAGGGAAGCAGAGAGATGAGAAAGACATGGAAATTCCTCAAGCAGCTTCTATAGCTGCAATGTCCCCTGAAGCCACTGGCCTTATATGGCTTACTCACACATATCTTCCTTTTCCTTTTTGGAAAGAGGACAAGAGTAGTATAATGTAGTAGGCACTCAATGAAATTGTGCCAAATGAATCCCAGTGTTAATTATATAAATAGCTTTATAATTCGACTTAATAAAACAAAAGCTGCTTTGTTTGGTGGTTTTAAAACGTTTAGTGTTTCCTTAATGGATTGGTTTCCTTTAAGAAAACTCCCTCTAAAACGGAGGAGACAGTTACCATGAGGAAGGGACTCCAGCTGGGTATGAAGAAATAGATCTTAAGAACAGGTGGTACTCTCCATGTGATAATATTTTTGTTTTTTAGCATCTCATTAAAATCCTGATCTAATTTCTTATTTCTAAATAATGACCAGAAGCCATTTTGAGGAGAGAGGCCAGCAGCCATGAAAAGCCTTGGGTCAATTAGAAGTCGGGGGCAAGAAGAAAGCTCCCGTGTCTTTTCCCATAGACACACAAAAAAGGAAGTGCTTAACAGAACTTCACTTTTCAGCAACTAAACGGAACAAATACTTACTCCATACTTAGTAGTTCAGAATTGCCAATCACTTGTTCTGAGTAGGATGTTATATTGCATATAAGAAGATAGGTATTAAGGCATCCAAAGACATCTACATCCTGGTCCAAATTACCTCTCCATCTCTTCATCTCTTGTACACCATACTTCAATTTTTATACTCTAGAAACTCTGAACAGTTTCTTTTCAGCACACGCAGTCTGCCTTATGTCTATTTTCCTTTGTACTTTTTATTTCCTCTGCATAGAATGCTCTTCCTATCTTTCTTTACCTGGCCGAGTCCTCCTCATTTCTTAAAAGCTGCTTAGGGATCATTTCAATGAAGCGTACCTGAATCCTTTGGAAGGATAAATGCTTATCTTTGGTTTTCTCATAGCACGTAGAACATATTTTTAAAGTTGTATTATTATATTGTATTTAAATTATTTGTTTAGTTATCCCAGCCTTCCTGCTAAATTGGAAGCTCATAAAAGGGTGGAACAGTATTACTGTCTAAGAACTTCCACATTTACCATCTGGCATATATAGTACTACGTCAGTAATGTTGGCAGAGCTGTGTGTTGAATTCATTTGTATGAATAGAATGCATAGATGACCAAGTCATATATCTCTGCTCCTCAATGATTTGTAGAAGAAAGGTCATCTATTGTAGCTTAGCTACTCTGAGAAACGTAACATGTCACATAATACATATTTAGATAGCAGTGAGTAAAAGGGCAATTTACTAATTTGGAGGAGGGGGATGTGTTAGATTTAGTTCACAGAAATAGAGCATGCCAAGACAGTGCATCCATGGGAAACAATTGGAGAAACAGACAAAACAGCAAGGAGGAGGCTTCAGGCTTACAATCATTTGATCACAGGAATTAAGCATAGGTGTGGCTGAATTACTGAGCCTCCATACCTTCTCACATTATTCACATTATAGTGAGGAAAGTCACAGGTAATATAAAGTAAACAGAAATCAGGGGCTGAACAATGGTCTGACAAACTGCATCTTTGAAGGAGGTCTGAGAGGAGTTTGGGAGGTAGGTTGTAGCAGACTCTGTCAGTGTCCCTGCCCATTTGCCCTCAGCACTCACCTCTACCCACAGAATCTTGGTTATTGGGAATACCCAGAACTCCCTGCCTGAGTAGTTTTTTGAATCATGGGAGCATGGAGCCCCTGTGAACAGGGCAAGTCGAAGTGCCAGAGAGTTAGTGCCCTAGAAGCAGCCCTCAATAAATTTTGAACAGCTGCTGTAAAAATACCCCAGATTCCCTACCTCTTGACTGGATAACTCTGATGTATGTTCAGCACTGTTTTCTAGAATTGGCCAGTGAGATGGAGCTCTAGTTGCCCACAATAGCAACTGGCTTAATTAATGATACATCCTTTTTGCCTTCTTCCCTTCCCTGGCTCATTTCCCCACTCTCCTATCTCTGTTTCCCTAGACCACATCCTGAACATATTACTTACTCTTGAATCCTTATGTCAGGATTTTCTTCCAAAGGAACCCAAATCAAGTGTATATTGGTGCATATGGTGGGCAAAGGATGAGTTTAGAAAAGGATGGCTTTGAGTTCTAAATAGAAGTTTCTAGCTAAAGTTCTTTTTTTTTTTTTTTTTTTGCAACTTCAGACTGTGTATCTCCCACTGATATGGTCACAGTATAACAAAATACTCTGGTGAATTCATGTTTCCCCTCCTGTTTTATCATGTGTCAGTTGCTCCCTGGAATTAAAATTCACTTTTCTCGGGCTCCCATGGTTTTGCAAATTGCTTTAGGCTGTTAGCATTTGCTACAGCTTGTGGCTCTGATTGCCCACCCCTCACTCCCTGTAAGGAGGGCTGAGCTTACCCAAAGGAGATTAAAATGGAAAAAAAGGAATTAGCAGTGACAAAGGAGGGAAAGGCACAGGAAAGAGGTGAAAGTAATTTTCCTTTGGAGGACAATGCTCACAGCCTTTATCCTGTTGAGTCACCAAACGATCATTATAGAATAAAATGTACGTACTTTCAGAGATATGCTGTACATTTGAACATTTTTTAAGCCTGGTAAGGAATGGAGTTGGCTATTAGCATTAGCAACTAGGTATGTAGTGTTTTATCTAATACACAAAACAGACCATTGTTGACTTTGTGGATGTGGTCCTGACTCAGAGTTAAACACTCCCGCCTTGCTATATTCAAATTTCTAGTAAGAGGTTGCCACCTAATTGGCACCTTAATTGCAAAGATGTCAATGAAAATTACATTCAGGACAGGAGAATAATTTTATTTCTGATGAAAAAGAAGGTATCATTTAGTGATAGAATGGGTTTAATAAACTCACTTTACCAAAATAATAGATATGAGGAATGGATGATTCTTCAAATTCATGATAGTACCAGAAGTGCCATATTTCCTGGACAGAGAGAGAAAGAGAGAGGGGCAGTGCTTGAAATGAGGATGAGAACTAGTTAAGGGCTGGTTTGAATGGTGTGGTCTCTGCTTTTGGTGGATCACAGCCAAAGCAAAGCAGCTTATGAAGCTTCACAGAGACTGATCATCAGTCCCAGACTCCCTGAAAAGCAACTGGGAATAACTGGATGAAACTGGTGTGCGTGGGGCAAAGGAGTGGGAGGGCAGAAAGATGAGAACCTAGTTGGTTACGAGACCAAACAAGGTCCCACCATCTGTTCACAGTCCATGTAAATATTGCCATATTCTCCAATGACATGATAGAAAGGTTACTGAGAAACAGCATCATTCTTCCTCCATTTTTACTGAACAAAATACATTTTAGGCTCAAAGTTCTACTTTTCCTTTGTTTTTTTTTTTTTTTTTTAAAATAACATTGTTGGTGTCTCCCTCAGATTCCTTTTACCAGCTGTGCATGCTCCTCCCTAGCTCCTGAGTTCTTTTCTACTAATGGATGTCACTTGCCACCTTCAGAGGCATTCCCTCTAGCACTGGAGCTGGACGCCTAGAAGTGCCCTGGAGTTTGTCTTCCCCTCACCCCTACAGAAGAGTAGTCAGATAAAATACAGAGCTCGCAGTTAAACTTGAATTTCAGATAAAAAATAATTTTTAAGCATAAGGATGTCCCAAATATTGCATGAAACACACTTATACTAAAAAACAGTTGTTAGTCTCAACTATATATACCTGGGCATCCTGTATCTTCATTTGCTAAGTCTAGAGACTCTATTCAAGGGAGGCCATGGTCAATGAATGACTGGTATAGGAGTGCAATGGTCCAGCTCCTCAACGTGGAGAAAGCTCAGGGATATAGTTTATGCTCCAGAATCTCTTACAGGATCAGGCTGGGTCCTCAGACCTCACTGGAGCTAGCACTATTGTTTAGCTTCTTCCTCTTCTCTATTCTGTCTCTCCTACTCCCTTCCTGGTTGCTCTTGGAATCACTTGATTAATAATAAATCACTTGCTTATAAATTCTTGCCTAGGCGTCTGTTTCTGGGAGAGCATGACTTAAGTTAGAGATCTTGTAAATCATACCACAGTGACAGCTCATCACAACTTTGTAGGGATTAAAAATCACTACCTTGAATAATATTCTGTTTATTAACCAGAGCTTACATTTATTTTCCTAAAAATATTCTTTGTCTCATGTGTCAAGTCCCTAGCAACTGGTGAACATCCATTTGACAAGCTCTTCTGAGAGGCTGCTAGGGCTTCTTTAATCTATTCATACTTTCCCCTGCTTTGAAACTACTGAAAAGAAATAAAGCCAACTGGACATCTGATAAAACATCATTTACACTGTTATATGATGTGAGCTTTAAAAAGGAATGCCGAAGCCCAGCTGCTCCAGGAAAAGATCAATGATCCATGAAAAAAATATGCATTGTAAAGGAGAAAGGGGAATTATTAGCAAGCTGGGTCAGGCAATAGACCAAAGAGACTGGGATCTTACAGTCTCTTTAGATGATGGGAGTTAAGAAAAGATGGGCTATCTCCTGCCTCAATTTTCTAAGGACTCATTTTGAAATAATGGAACTCATCTCACTGTGGCAGTTCATTAATGAGTCATCATTGTGATAAATGCACGTTCAAGGGAAAGGACATTTTGCTCTATTGATCTCCCGAGCATCTTTACTCACTTTCTTCATGGGAAAACATTGTTCTTAGCATGCTTAAGCCAAAGCACTCCTAACTACAATGTTCTGACTATGTGTAAGCCATTTCAGGTATTTACAATTTAAGATAAAGTCTACTTAGGGAATTCCTTTCAGCTTACAACAAGAACAAGATGTTCCTGGGTCAATATACCAGTATTTGGTGATGCATGTCCATATGGCTTTATAGTTTTGGTTATTTATACCTACCAGTAGGTAAGATCACAAAAAGTAAACCCAGGCAGACAGATTCCATTACGGTATAAGCACTGATACTGGAGAGCATGCCCCTTATTATTCTTGTTGAGTAACTGTGAGACATATAACTTAAAATAGCATGATCTAATTTTGTTAGGGTGGCAGCCTTTTTTTTTTTCTTTCACAAGGAACGTTGTCTTTTGTCTTTTCGTATATATTGTTTTTCTTAAATGCTAGCCTCAAGTGTTAGCCAAGGTGGCTCATCCATGGAGTCCCAGGAGGCTGAGCAAAAAGAACACCAAATTAGTTGCTTACTGTCTCTAAATAATTTTGACCACTACTATCTCAGAGTCAGGAGTCCAACTATGAAAAACAAAAATGAGATTTATTTATTATTATTTTTTAGAGACAAGATCTTGCTCAGTCACCCATGCTGGAGTGCAGTGGCATTGTCATAGCTCACTGTAACCTCAAACTCTTGGGCTCAGGCAATCTTCCTGCCTTAGCCTTCTAAAGCATTGGGATTATAGACGTAAGCCACTATGCCCAGCCAAAATGAGATTTTTATAGAAAGTTTTTGTGGGACACAACATGAAGCTACCCCAAGGGAAGACAAATGAAACTATTTCAAGGATAAAGGCAACCATAGCTTAACAGTTTGTAATCATAAAAGGGAATATATCAGTATTCTTGAAAGTTTGGGAAATACTGAATACAGTGCTAATATTTTGATAATGGGTGACAAATGACTTTATGCTTCCTTGTAATTTTTTTTCTGTATAGTTTTACATAAAGTAACGCTTGCTTAAAGGACTGTTATAGGGACAAAAGAAACAGCTATGGAGAGTCACCATGAAAAAATAACCAAATAGTCAAAATAGTGTCCCTTCTAAGGAAATTTTTTGGTCTGCATTCTAAAACGGATCACAGGGAAGAATGCAATTCTGCTTGCATTCTTCCTAACCTAAGGAGAAAAGAAAAATCTGCCAGTTGTACTATCTGGCTTAGCAGAATTACCCCAGATCCAAGCAAATGAAAGGGAGTTAACAGTTGGACAAACCAGTGAAATATGAGGGTGGATATTTTTTTCTCATTGCTAGCTTCGATAATACATGAACCATGAAAATAGGTCTTGACTATGCTCCAATAGGACACAGAAAATCACGCCTGATACAAAATGACTATGCTCTTGGCTATCCTTTGTGTTTCTCATTATTTTTCTTGACAAGTGATAGATCTGTGGATAAGACGTTCTCACTTGGCTCCACTGACAACCTCCTCCTCCAGTCAGAAGAGGTGGAACTAGAAAGGAAGTGAAATTTATGAAAAAGTCTCTGATGCAATTCAAATGTAAAATTATTAATAATTTTTTAAAAGCTGCAAGGAATGTACTTGACACTCAGAGGTTTCTTTTTTTCAGAAGCTTAAATAGAAAAAGCTCAAGAAGTCAATGAAAAACATTTACCTGCCCCGTACATTTCCATTTGAACTGCAGCCCCAAGTACCAGAACATAAAGTTTCATCCCTGCAGGTGACATAAGCAATTCCAATAGCTGTAATTCTAGAAGTAGGGTGCGCGCTTTCCATATCAACTAAAACATATCTTCCTGAATTTTCATATTATGTGTTAGGAGTTCTCCAAGTGGTAATATTTCACAGACACCTAAAATCCCCCTATGAATGGGAGTATATCAACCTTATCTTCAGGTTGCTCAATCTGCTTCATTGCTCAATCTGTATGACTCTTACCTGTCTGAACCAGGAGCTGACTTTAAACTCCTAAAATGTTGACCGTCTAAGTCCAAGCTATAGCTCCGCCCACTTTGAGTTTTGGGAGTTATGATTTCTCCTCTGGTTGCTGATCTGAACTTGCTAAGAAGAAATCTGAAATTATATATATGTATTTAAAATTAGATAAGAAAGAAAGCATTTAAAAATATCATTTCAAGAATACAATTTCTAGGACTTTTAATAATAAAGGATTCTTCAATAAAGCAGCCTTAGGGCTGAGAGGATCAGGAGAGTTCCCAGTGCCTCTGCAATACAGTATCAAGGGTGATTGATAATGGAGAAGGTTACACCATTCTCTCAAGACCATACCACTTGCTGGTCGGTCACTACTAAGCAAAAGACTGCCTACTCTGAGAACTCAGCACTGTCACCTGAGAACGGAGATGCATTCCTTGAGCTGGGTCTGTTTGTAGGAACAGTGAGAATAGAGAGCTTGAACTCGCTTTGCTCAGAGAGGGGAACCAGGATGATGCTCTTGGACAAACTGAGGTAACTACTTATTAGACTGCAGCTCCATGAGAGCAGTGACTCTGCCTTTCTTACTCCTTGACAGATTTCCTGAGTCTAGAATGATGCCTGGTACATACTAGAATCCAACCAACTCTTGTGGAACGAATGACTAAACTCATGTGGTGGAAACCACCTTTATTATCTTCCATGACATTTATTCTTGTTCCTCATGTTGGATAAAATCTGATTAGATTCCCATTTCACTAAATTATTTGGGATTTAAGCAAAAACAGGCTTTTAGGAACTTAAAGTCCTGATCCAGGATACCGTGTGCCCAAAACATGGGTGTTTCCAAATGTACTTTAATAACAAAATCAAAGCTGTATTCCTTTTTGTAATGGCATTGGGAGATACACTTCATTTACATTCTACAGTTTTCTAGAGAAAAAAATGGATTCCAAAGGCACTGGCACAATTTTAATAGAATCTACCATGTTGTCTCTGTTTCAAAGACTCCTGGAATAGTGTCATTGTCAAAGCATCTGAAGCTTCAATCTACTAGAAAATTACATTTTTCTTTGGTGAGAATAGCACTTAATACAATGTCAAGGTATGCTGCTCTGAGAACCACCTCATGCATATCCTCTACTTAAGGTATCTCCTCTGCCTGGAGTCACTCTTCCTCCGTTTTGCGATCCTGAACCCCATTTATCTCCTCCTTAAGTCTCATGTACAATTTGATGTCTTTCTGGATGGCTCCTATACTCAGCTGGCATTTATTACCTACCCATTTATTTATATGTACTCAGTAATTTATTACCTTAGGATATCTCTGTGGTGAACACCCTCCTCTGCTTTAGAAAGGCTTTTAGGAAGCTCACGTTGCCATCTTAAATTTTCCTGCAATTCTTTTATACTTAGTAACTTTTCAGGTGTGTACCTTTTCTCCCTAACTAGATGTTATATTCCTTGATGACTGAGAACAATCAGAACTTAAGGCTCAACCCAGTGCTATAATGGTTTGAATGATTCAGAATTTGCATAATTGATTGTGCTGGCGAGTTAGTTACTGTCTCCCATCTCCAAGTCCACTATTCTGTAACCTACTCTATGATGCCTGAGCTGGGGTCTGCAAATGACAACTCCTAGAGGCATTTGTGGGCTCTGAGTTACTTATTCAATCAAGCCATTGATTGTTTTTGATGAGTCAGGTGCCATGCTAGATACTGCAACACAGAAGCAAAGAAACCACTGGTCTACCACTAAAGGAGCTTACCATTAAGTGTGTGTATGTGTGTGTGTGTGTGTGTGTTGAGGGGGTGTCAGAGTGCAATATGATTGGTGGTGCAAAGGCACAAAGCATTGTGGATGACCCAAAGAGTGATAAATGAACTCAAGATGGTAGGAAGGGTCAATACATAGGATAGAATACATAGGATACTCTAGGCTATCTTTCCAACTCATCTCTGCTCATCAATGAAAACATGGTTTGTCATGAGTGCTTGAGTTAGATGAAATTTAGATAGTATTCCCACTGACAGCCCAAGATTCTAAAAGAACCCTAGACATTTTGTACAGCCAGATAAAGCTTCTAACACTAGCGCCATCTCACTTTGTATTCTACTGAGAGAATGAAACAATGCTGTCTGGAAAGGACCATAAAGTTAGCCAGGCATGGTGGCACACGACTTGTAGTACCAGCTACTTGGGAGGCCAAGGCAAGAGGATTGCTTGAGCCCAGGAGTTCAAGGCCAGCTCAGGCAACATAATAAGACCCCATCTCAGTAATAATAAAAAAACAGAAAGGACCATACAATGACTTGGTGCATATTAGAACTCTCACTACTTCAGCCACAAAAACTGGCCAATAGCTGCCTGAGAAACAAAAACTGAAAAATGCAGTTTCCTTTTGGTCCTTATAGCCTATATTTTGGGATCCACTTTTCTCCCTTGAAAGAAACTTCTTGCTCCCTTATGTACCTCCCATTCCTATTCTCAGTACTTGACATCTATATCCTGTATTCATTTACTGAACTAAGTTACTGTGATGGCCAAATGTGACTTTTTTTCTTAAGGAAGCCTGAATTTTAAATAGGGAATATGATGCTTTAAGCTCAGTTAATAAATCTTTATTTTGGATAAAATCATATATCAGCACACAGGTTGGAGGGGACAAGTATTGACATTGTACAACAGAAACTGTTGTCACCTCTTTATAGACTGGCCCTGGCATGAAACTTTCTACCTATAAGTAATGGGAACCATATAGTGCAAGACCGGATATGTCAAATGAAAGGAAAACTCTTCTGTGCTTAGGTCAGACAGGACTTATATTTACTTGTTGAAAAGTATTAAAACTGCATTTCCTGAGGAGAATGATAAGACAGTGTTACTTTGTTTGAGTCTCTGACCTCCTCTGGGTCACTGATGTGACATCAAACTTGAAAAATTAAGGAGTCTTCATTTCAGAGGCGTCTGGAATAAAGATCAAAAATTCCCTCAGAAAGACCATGTCTTACCCCTTTCTCTTGGGTCCATCATGGCTGGCCTTCTTCCCAGCAACAGGTGAAGTGTCAGACTTTTCTGCATCCTGGCAGGTTTGCTCTTGGCTCTGTACTTCTTCAGCTCCTCATTAACAATCAGAAGAGAAATTGACATACAAAATGGCCAGAAATGAGAGCAAATTTATATTCTGCTTTCACTTTCCCAGATTAGCTCAAGGCAAGGAAGTCTATAATAATTGGCAATGCCATTCCCATCCCAAGTTTTTCTGTCACACAGTTATTTCTAATTTGTTGAGTGTTCTAGAGTTAACTGAAGACAAAGATCCTGGACTCATCTGTGGGAGGTTTACTGAGATAACCTTTCTAGGGATGACTGCATCAGCCTTCTGCTGATATTTTTAGAGCAGGGGAACATGGTCTCCTAAGATCTTCAAATCCCTGGAGACTGAGTTCTAGCATGAGGTTATAGAAATGATGTCCTAATTTCTGGGCATATAAACCACACTTCCTGGGAGGGTGGGCATCTGTGCAATACATTGTGACTTTAGGAACTGCCTACATTCTGGAAGGTACTGAGGTTTGAGTGGAAGAAGAGGCCATGGCTGACTGTCTAATTCTAACTGTACTCCACACTATCTCTCTGTAGTATCTTCTCCGTGTGACCCATGTGCAAAAGCCTTTCCTTGCTAGTGCCACACCCAGAAGTAACACTGGAATCAGTTCCAAGCCTCCTTGCCATATGTGCCAGACTTAAATACAAGGGCACCTGTCTCCTCTGTGTGAAAGATGAGATAAGCCTAGAAACAGGCCGAAAGGTGTTTGTTCTGCTTTTACTACACCACATATGAGAAACACGCTCCCGATCACAAGATTTACTCCATCTTTAACTGAATTGTAGTTTGAATTGCACCAAAAAGCACTGTCAAGGTAGAGTGTTATTTTCATTTGAAGCCAGTATTCATTCAGTAAGACTATGCATTTCAAGCCATTTAGCATCTCTGGCTCCTTCCCACCAAATGTCATTGACTCACCAGTCATTGTGACAACCAGAAATGTCCCCCTTGCCTTTCCAAATGCTCCCGTTTTGAGGGAGGGAGACAAGGTACACATTATCAATCCTTGGTTGAGAACCACTGGATTTAAAAAGTAACATTTAAAAGAAATCGGAAATAAATATTGTTGAAAAAAATCAAGGATTATTTTCACAATGTGAATCATTTAATTCATCTTTTTTATGTTACTTTCTTAAGTGTTCAGTAAAATATTGGATGTGCATTCAGAAAGAGAACTGTCTATGATGGAGACAAATGGTTTCTTTGAAAATCTTGGTGGGTGAGATATATGGAAAATCACTGTGAATTTTGTTTTCTACTGACTTCCTCTTGTCCTATATGAATTACGTATTTAGATTTCATGCTACCAAGTTGTGAAATGACCTAAGGGATTCAGGAAACTCATTTGTGCCGATTAACTGCATAACATAGGGAAGTTATTTAGTTAGCCAAATGAAGATGAAAATAGTTGTGAAACCACACATTTGCTTTAATTACCTGGACTTCTTCTTAAAATGGACTGTCGGACAACATCAGTGCCGAGAACATTGACTTGCTTGAAACGTTTTGCCTTTTCTTCAAAAAACCACTCACCAGTTATAATCCTTAGCTGCCTACTCAAGGGAAAAGGGAAGAGCATTGAAATTCAATTATTTAGCCACATAATTAACTCTCAAAAATCCCTAATAAACTGAAAACAGCTAATTATTTACAAAGTTTATCTCAATCTCTGGAGTATTTTATGGTGATAATAATAGCCAGTATTAATTGAATATTTACTATCTGCTAGGTACTTGCTAATTGCAGTTCACACTTCATATATTTTTATCCACATAGCAACCTTATGTAGACACTATTATCCTAATTTTATAGATGAGGAAATTGGGACTTAGAGCAATAAAATAATGTGCCTCCTATCACACAGTTGGTAAGTAGTAGAGCCAGGATCCCATCCCAGTAAGTCTGACCTGGGGCTCAAGTTCTTAACCACTGCATTAGTGGATAAATGATCTTCAGTGCAAACAATAGAGATCAAATATAGGTTCTGAATGAAAAAGAGGTCATGATCAGATTCTGTTTTGGAAAGATTCTTTGATATAACATGTACAGTGGGTTAGACTGATGAGAGAGTAGGATGAAGAGACAGATTGGCCATTGTAATAGTCCAGGAGACAGATGATGGCATCCATGCTAGGGCAATGGTAAGACTAAGAGAGGAGTAATAAATTCAAATTGTAAGTGGTGGAACTGCTTGCCTGGATTTGGTAATAAATTCAGTGTTAAAGATGGGAAAGAAGGATCCTTGAATAGTCACACCCATCTTTTAAGCCCTACCTGCAATGGCTACATGAAATCACCCTCATCTTCCCTCCTGAAATGCTTATAATCCTCTTCTTTGTCTGTACTTCTCCCACTACTTATAGCATCCTTCAGTATTATTTCTATCCTCTCATGTCTACTAGGTTGTAAATGCTCTGAGAACTGATTTCTGTCTGCTTCATCTTTTTTTTTTCATAGTACCTACAAGAAAGTATTTCACAGACTATGATCTCAATTAATGTTTTTCAAATGAATGGCTGACTATTCTCCCATAATTTTAACACATTACCCTTCTTTTCATATCCTCATAGTTCTCATTATTGTCAGTGAAATGAGGGCAGGGACCTTGGCTGTGTTGTTCACCACTTCTAGGAGCAGTAACTGGCACTCAGGAAATATTTGTGGAATGAATTAGAATACCTGGAATTCAACCTATAGTAGTTATGCTGCTATAAAAGTCATTTTCAGGCATATCACAATGATTTTAACAGCCGTAGAAGTCATTCGGTAGACTAAATATATTTCTAATTAAAAATTAAGAAACGGCTTTAGCTGATTAGGTGAGCATTACTGTCCCAAAACCTCTATGGGGCAAGTTCTGAAAATAGTAAATAGGACTATGTAACTAGGGTAAAGGATTTGTGGAGAATTCTATTGAAAAGTGGAGTTAAAAGGTAGGATTTGGGGCCAAATCTTTGAATGCTGAGGTAAAGAACTGGAGTGTCATTCTAGCAGTTTTTCTAAAGTTTAGATTGAATCACATAATCTCTGGATAAATATATGACGAGAGAAACCAGAGGTAGGCAGGCAAATTAGAAAGTTAAACAATAAAGAGGATAGAAAATGGTGAAGATGCAAATCAGGGTATCATGGAGGTGAGGAGTAAAGGGAAAGACACAGACACTTGGGCCATTGAGAATGAGAATCAGTAAGAATTGGTGACATGTCTGATATGGTGGCTGAGGAAAAGCAACTGAGAGTCAAATAGACATTTCAAGTCCCAGAGTATTATACCCATTTGATTCAGCAACTTATTGGACTTGAAAATCAATAGCTGGATCCCAAATAGAAAAGTCACTCCAGAAAAATATGTCAACCTTGTTCCCCACAGCAATTATCCTGAAATCTGCTTCGGAATCTATGAGGCAAAGGTAAATTCTATATGAAACACCATTCCACTACTGGGAAAAAAAGTGAAAATGTTAACCTTGGAGAAAGGTATTCATTGAAAGATCAGACCATAGTTTGTCTATCATAGATTTACTCCCAAGTGGCTATATTACCTACTGAGAAGCCCAGACTATTGGATAAGCCCCATAACAGTAACTATATAAAATATGCTTATGGAATATGTTCAAATCTAAGATATAACCTACCAAAACCAAAAGCTTGAATAGGTTAAGTTATTTATGGATACATTTCAAATGATCTATATACTTATGTATCACAATGTTGGAAATCCAGGTGACAATTGTGGTATTCTAAATTCGAAAGATGTCTCCTGTTTCTTGGCTATTCAATCAAACACTAATCCAGGTGCTGATATGATCAGACATTACAGATGGAATTAGGTTAGTAATTAGCTGACCTTAAATAGTGAGATTATCCTAGATTATCCATATGTTATGTGAGTATATTGTGTGAGGCTGAGGGTTGGGGTATGAATGATCCTGTCACCTAGGTACTGAACATAGCATCCAATGGGTAGTTTTTCAATCCTTGCCCCCACCACCAGGAGTCCACAGTGTCTATTGTTGCCATCTTTGTCTCCATATGTACCCAGTGGTTAGCTCCTACTTATAAGTGAGGACATGCAGTATTTGGTTTTCTATTCCTGCATTAATTCGCTTAGGATAATGGCCTCCTTTCATTATTTTTTATGGCTGCATAGTATTCCATGTTGTATATGTACCACAATTTCTTGATCCAATCTACTGTTGATGGGCACCTAGGTTAAGTCTATGTCTTTGCTTTTGTGAATAGTGTAGCTGTGAATATATAAGTACATGTGTTTTTTTGTAGAATGACTTTTTTTCTCCTGTGGGTATATACCCAGTAATGGGATTGCTGGGTCGAATGGTGTAATAGTTTTGTTTTAGTCCTTTGAGAAATCTCCAAACTGTTTTCCACAGTGGCTGAACAAATTTACATTCCCACCAGCAATGTATAAGCATTTTCTTTGCTCCACAACCTCACCAGCATCTGTAATTTTTTGACTTTTTAATAACAACCATCTGACTCATGTGAGATGGTATTTCACTGTGCTTTTGATTTGCATTTCTCTGATGATTAGTGATGAACTTTTTTTTCATATGCTTGTTGGCTCCTTGTATATCTTCTTTTGAGATGGGTCTGTTCATGTCCTTTGCCTACTTTTTAATAGGATTATTTGCTTTTTGCTTGTTAACTTTATTACAGATTATGGATATTAAACATTTGTAGGATGCATAGCTTCCAAATAGTTTCTCCCATTCTGTGGGTTGTCTGTTTGCTCTATTAATTTCTTTCGTGGTGTAAAAGCTTTTTAGATTAATTAGGTCTCATTTATCAATTTTTGTTTTTATTGTAATTACTTTTGAGGAATTAGTAATAAATTATTTGCCAAGGCTGATATTCAAAATGGTATTTCCTAGGTTTTCTTCTAGGATTTGTATAGTTTGAGGTCTTACGCTTAAATATTTAATCCATTTTGAGTTAATTTTTGTATATAGTGAAAAATAGAGGTCTAGTTTCATTCTTCTTCATGTGGCTAGCCAGTTATTCCAGCACCATTTATTAAATAAGGAGTCCTTTATTCATTGATCGTATAAATAAAGTTTTATTGAAAGATATCCATGCTCAATTGTTTATATGCTGTCTTTGGCTGCTTTTGTGCTACAACTGCAAAGCTGAGTAGTTGCAGCGGTAGCCCACACAGCTCTCAAAGCCTAAGCTATTTACTCTCTGGTGTTTTATTAAAAAAAGAGAAGAGTTTTTAACTTCTGCAGGAGGCAAAGAGTACACAAAAAGAAATAAGAACAAGGGGAATACTATAGTTCAGTGACTAAAAATCGCTAAATAGTGGCATGCCAAGGCCTTAGTTTTTTTTTTTTTTTTGATAGTTCTTTGGATGTGAGATGGAGTAGATAGCATACTGACAGCAGTTTCATGTGTCACAGAAGAAAGTGGACACCTCCAGTCTACACTCTCCAGGAAATGGGCCTCCATATCACTTTTACCACGTATGCTTAGAGCTGCCAACACCTAACACAAATAAGATCTTCCCAGAATTGTTAGTCATTACCTCTTGTTACCCTTGGAGAATAATAACTATAAATCTTGTATTTGTTCAACTCAGATAATGTACTTGAGTCATTTGTCATTTCAGAGAAAATATCAGACCAGATTGTTGGGATTATGCCTTTGTCACACTCTCAGGTGTCAGGTCTTGTCAGGAGGCAGACAGAAGGCTTGGTACAACAAAAAACTAATACTTAGTGAGCGCATATCAGTCACCAAGTAATAGGCTAGTCACTTTATATATGGTATCTCTAATTCTCACTATAAGCCATGAAGTATCTATTACTATTACCAATTTACAGACAAGGAAACTAAAGCTCACATAGTTATAAAGGTATTATGTCAGAGACAGGATTTGTATTGAAATCCCACATGCTTTATATTTGGGAAAATTGTCTGAAGAGAACTCATACTTGTCAGTTATAACAAGGCTTTGAGGAAGGGTGAAAACCTATA
The DNA here is from genome assembly GCF_003255815.1 of Theropithecus gelada. Classification (NCBI taxonomy): domain Eukaryota; kingdom Metazoa; phylum Chordata; class Mammalia; order Primates; family Cercopithecidae; genus Theropithecus; species Theropithecus gelada. Next base: position 21,122,585 of record NC_037689.1, read on the forward strand.
GAGTCCAAGGAATAACAAACATAGTATTTCATATGATTGGTTGTGATTGTGCGGGGGGGGTGTGTGTGTGTGTGCATGTTTGTGTGTTGAGGGTAGAGTGGTAAGAATACAGAAGGGGTAAAAGACAAAAGAAAATAAAAATGCCGACCACTATAAAATTTATATCCCTGTCTGTCACATCAATCTAGTATTTGAAAAACACAAGACTTGACATAGACTTTATGTACTCTAAGTCATACTCTGAAGAATGGGCTTGATTAAAATTATGGTGGGCTACACTTATTTGTGAATAATGATTACTGACAGTTCAGGATTTGCTAGGTCCTGGTTTTCTTTAACACTAAACCTCTGGGACTTTTCAAACCTTCACTTGGAAGCTTATATGAATGTAAAGTCAAATTAAATTATTTATAGTTTTACAGGGGAAAATAGGTAATTTTATCTCAAAAAAGAATAGTGACCAGAAGATTCATTTTGCTCCTTTATTTTCTATTAACTACTGGAGACATCTGCAATAAGATATGCTTATTAGACATGCTGAGATAAGATATTAGTTCCCTTCTCTTATTCATAAGGAAACTAATTCAAATTATTTATACATTTATTAATTACACAGCGATTTTTTTTTTTTGAGACAGAGTCTCACTCTGTCACCCAGGCTGGAGTGCAGTGGCATGCTCTCAGCTCACTGCAACCTCTACCTCCCAGGTTCAAGAGATTCTCCTGCCTCAGCCTCCCGAGTAGCTGGGACTATAGGCATTCACCATCACACCCGGCTGAATTTTTGGTATTTTTAATAGAGATGGGGTTTCACCATGTTGGCCAGGCTGGTCTCAAACTCCTGACCTCAAGTGATCCGCCCACCTCGACCTCCCAAAGTGTTAGGATAACAGGCATGAGCCACTGCGCCCGGCCTACACAGCAAATATTTATTTCATTTCTACTATGTGTCAGGCCCTGGGCTAAGGCTAAGAATACAGAGGTGAAGAAGACAAACAAGGACCTTGGCCATACAAAGATGCTGGTGTACATTTATTCCTTTCTTCCTTTCCAATCAGGAAAAGTGAAAAGAAATCCCTAGACACATTATGGTGAAACTATAGAGCGCTACAGACAAAGGGAACATCTTAAAAGCAGCTAGGAAGGCAAAAGGAAACCTACAAAAGAATCACAATTAGCATGACAATTGATTTTTAATAGCAATGATGAAATCCAGAAACCAATGATATATCTTCAAAGTTCTGGGAGAAAATACTATCAATCTAGAATTGCATATCCACAGAAATCACTGTTCGCGAATGAGGATGAAATAAAGAAATTTTCAACAAAATGAAAACAGATAATTTATCACCAATAGATTCTCACTAAAGGAACTTTTAAAAACTATATTTCAGGAGGAGGCAAAATAGATCTGAGGTACAAAAGGAAATGGTGAACAATGCAATTGATAAAATATATAAAATCTAAACAAACATTGATTTATAAAGAAAAATGAGATTACATAAATTGTTGGATTATATAATGAGAAATGTCTAAAACAAAGGACAAAAATCATGTATCAGCCAGGAAGATGGTATTTAGAGTTTAAGAATACCAAGCTTCTTTCTGCTATTGATTTGCAAAGTTAAATATAAATGTTATAATTTCCAGGGTAACCACTGAAAATGAAAAAAGCGTATAATACGAATACCAGTAGAAAGAATAACATGGAATGAGAAAAATACACTTTAATGAATCTACAGATAAAATAAATAAATGCAAATATTTTAGGAATCGCAATGATAACAGAAATACATGTAAATATTGCAGTGATCAGTGAGTACAGACTAAACTATAATTTAAGAAACAATATTATGAGATTAAATGTTAAAAATTACATATAATATATATATCATGTATATGTATATATAGCACATATATAATGTATGTAGTATATAAGTATAGCAAATATTAAAATACATATAACATATGCTATATTTTAAAATAACATATATGCCACATAAAAAAGACTCACCTTAAACATATGGACACAGAAAGGTTTAAAGTCAAATGTTGGAAAAACATGTATGCAGCTATTAACCAAAAGAAATTTGATGTAGTTGTATTAATAACATAAATAATAGACTTCAGGCCGGGCGCGGTGGCTCAAGCCTGTAATCCCAGCACTTTGGGAGGCCGAGACGGGCGGATCACGAAGTCAGGAGATCGAGACCATCCTGGCGAACACAGTGAAACCCCATCCCTACTAAAAAAATACAAAAACTAGCCGGGTGAGGTGGCGGGCGCCTGTAGTCCCAGCTACTCGGGAGACTGAGGCAGGAGAATGGCGTAAAACCCGGGAGGCGGAGCTTACAGTGAGCTGAGATCTGGCCACAGCACTCCAGCCTGGGCGACAGAGGGAGACTCCGTCTCAACAAAAAAAAAATAGACTTCAAAGCAAAAACATATTTAGAGATGAAGCATAAAGGGTAACTCCAAATTAATAAGGAAAAGACCAGCACCTAAAATAAAATTGTGCAATACACATAAATACTCATATCACAGAAAAAGAACCACAAAAAGATAATAAATATATGAAAAGATGCTCAACCTCATACTTAAACAGTAAAATGTAAATTGAAACTATAAGGAGATATTCCTTTATATCTATCAGTTTGAAAAAAGTAAAAAATTTTCATGAAGCCAAGTGTTGGTAAGATCAGGAAGTAAAGGAAACACTTATACAATGCTAGTGGGTTTTAATTGGTACAACCACTATAAAAAATAATTTAACATCATCTTGTCAAGCTGAAAATGCTGACACTGTCTGGTGTGCAATTTCATTCCTAGATGCACACCCTGCAATCTTCTCAAGCATTTTTGGCACAGGTCGCAGTAAGAAATACATTTTATGTCACAATTCAGAAAATAAATAACACGTATAAGTACACACACACACACACACATATATATGTATACTGACGTTTTCTACTCCACTTTTTTTTAATGCTAGTTACTACCCACCAATGGGTCATGATTCACAGATTTAAAAATCCCACCACTTGTTTTTAATGCTGGTTACTACCTACCAATAGGTCATGATCCACAGACTTAAAAATCCCACCGTTGAGTGTACATACTCATACATGTTTGTCAGGCCATCTGTATAAGAATGTCATGGCAGCATTTTTTGGTAAAATTACAAACTGAAACAATCTAAATGTCTATTCACCAGAAAATAGATGCATTAAGGGAATGTAACAACAGTGTAGATGAACATAATGTTATTCACACGAATATGGATGAATTTTACAAAAATGTTGCTGAGATAAAAACATCATAAAAGAATACAGGTAGTGTGATTCCCATTTCCATAACACTCAAAAATGCAAAACTGGAAAATATATTACTTAGAGACACATCCAAATGCAGTAAAACCATAAAATAAAGCAAGGGAATGAAAAATGCAAAACAAGATGTTCTAATTCTTTGACTGGGTAACGAATACACAGGGGCTATTTTTATTATTGTTTAAACCATAGGTATTATAGAGTATCTTGGATATGTACTGTATTTTTAGATTTAAAAATCTTTCCAGTTTATATAGATATTAAGGTACCATACTCATAGTGAACACCTCATTCTATACAAGCGTGGAGGCACTTGTATATAATTGATAGGTGATGCAAAAGAGCATGTCAAGGGACTCAAAATAGCTTCTTACCATTCAAAAAATCTTTGAGTAAATGTGGGACTACTCCAATATGAATCTTTCCCTTATAGCTGCACTATGAAAATTTGCTAAGTTAGAGGTGATTTTGAAATGACCTATGCGGCAATTACCAATACTCACTCATCAGGCCAAAGATGACCAGATGTTTGTTCCACCTATGGACAAACAAGTTGAGATTTTTGCCCATAGTAATGAAAATAAATAAATAAATAAACCCCACATACCATGAGGAATCATGGAGAGTCTCAGTAAGAGGGTACTTGAAAGGATTTACTATAGGATTTGGGTTTATGTTAGTAATTTTCAGGAGAGTTCGGTGGAGCAGGGATTTTCTCTGGATTAAGAGATGTCAGAGAGTGGAGACAATTCTATCATTGGTATCTCAATAAATTTTATTTAGAAGGATGGCAGACTAATGCTAGGTTAAAGCTCTAATTGGTAAGAGAGTAGGTTATTCACATTAGTCAAGAAATGGGAATGTTTGGTAATTTGCGTTTTCAACAGTCACCTTGTTTTCATCTATGCTTAGATAAGATTATAAAATGTTCTTGTTTTGTTTACTTTATTATTGTTGTAGAATGATCTTGTGGGATTCTGGTACCCTGAGACTGCTTGATGTCCAACAGGATAACAGTATGGCCTACTTGTAAGTGCAAGACCAGCTCTTAACATCAAGGGACTAGGTTTGTCAGTGTGAGCCCAGTTTCCAGATGTCAGGGGCTGTATTTCTCTTTCTTATAACAAAGGTGTATACATTCTCTTCTGCACTCTGTGTATGTTCCACCCATCAGTACTATCTTTTTTGAAATTTATTTTACTGATAAACACTCAATACTTTTCTTCTATTTCAGTTATGTTTTATCCATTGCAGTAATCATTACCAATTAATCAAAAATAAAAATATCAGGATCTTCCTAATTTAAAAGGACAAAGATTCTCACAAGGACATATAGCAGTGTAATATGTTGCAACATAGCATGAACATAAGATCAGCCCATCAATGCCATATTAGAAGTATTTCATGTTTTGGCCAGACACAGTGGCTCACGCCTGTAATACCAGCACTTTGGAAGACTGAGGCGGGTGGATCACTTGAGGTCAGAAATTTGAGACCAGCCTGGCCAACTCAGTGAAACCCCATCTCTACTGAAAATACAACAAAATTAGCCGGGTGTGGTGGCACATGCCTGTAGTCCCAGCCACTTGGGAGGCTGAGGCAGGAGAATCACATGAACCCGGGAGGCAGAGGCTGTAGTGAGTCGAGATCACACCACTGCACTCCAGCTTGGGTGACAGAGCAAGACTTTGTCTTAAAAAAAAAAAAAAGAAAAGAAAAAATATTTCATGTTTTGTTCCAACTCATGCTGCTTTTACGTTTTGGGCCTTTCTGAATTCAATTTGGTACTAATTAGAAAATACGATCTTTATGACCGTCTTTGTGTTGGACAGCAACTACCTCAGCTAACATAACAATGTGGAATTTTGTAGGTTTTATTAAGATAGAAAAATGAATTAACTGGCTGTGTCAAGGTCCCTTTTATCATGTTTTTATAGAGTTTAAAAACTAGGCTTACAGTCGCCAACTTGTTAGAATCAGAAGGGATTGGAGAAAATGTCAGGGGCTGCTCAGCCCATTATAACAGGTAACCTTCCTCTGTCAGTCCTTGCTGTAATCGTTTCAGTGCTAAAGCAATAAAAGCTCTTTACTTTTACCCAATCCAACGTAAATGACAATAAAGGTCATTTATTTCCAACTGATTAGAGAGTGAGTCACCTTCTGATTCATCTCATCTCTTAGAGGTCAGAGTGGGAATTTCAATTTTATGGTCTATTAAACATAGAGACAGCCCAGTGAGGCTGCAGTATTCTCTCACAACAAACAAAGAGTGTTTGCTGCCAATAAAATATCATTTATGCTTCCTTTTTGAAAACTACTCCTTGAATAGCAAACAAGATACTTCCAATACTGAGAGATAGTTTTAAGTCTCTAATATCATACAGACTAACAGTTGGAATACTGGAGAAGTAACATACTCTGATTTTCAGCTTTAAAAGTGAGAAGTAATTTTGATATGTCAAATTAAATACTCATCATGTAAATTTCTAGCTGTCACAGAAAGATATAACTGTAAGACAGGTTGTTGTCATAGAAGGGTTAGAATCACACATTGAAAGAGCTGTTTCTTCCTTAGGACATTTTAAGGCATCAAGACAGAAATTTATGAATGAAATAATAAACTCATCTTCCTCCTTATACTGTGTAACCATTGAGGATAGTCCATTTTTTATTCAACTTTGTATCCTTAGTCCCTAGTATACTTAACAGGTTATCAATAAACGTGTGGGAAAGATAGACGGATGGGTTAATGAATGGATTAATCATATAGGTGGATATTCGGGTCTATTAAATTATTGTTTCACCAATAAAATTAGCGCAATTGATTCAGAAGCTCTGTATCAATGCACTAACATGTCCCAAGGAAGACACAGAAGTTTTGATTTGTTATTATTTATTCTTGTACCCTCTGACAACCACTTATGTCATATCTTTATGTGACAGTTAGGAATTGACTTTGTCCAGAGGGCAAATGTATTTGGCATGGCTCATTTCTTTTTAATCCCATGCTCCTGACAGAAGAAAACCACAAGTGTTCCACATTTGTTCCACTTGCTTAAGCCTGAGACGCTTTAAGTAGAGGCCAACCATTTATTCATCCATTCAGTTGTTCATTTGTTTGTTTATCCATTCATCTATCCATTCATTTAACAAATATTCATTGAGTATCTACTATAGGCATTATTTTAAGCACTAGAACTACATCAGTGAACAGTACCGATAAAAACTCCTGCCCTTACATTCTAGTGGAGAAAGAAAAATAATAAGATAAATAAGTAAAATATAGAGTATGTAAGTATTAAGGGAAAAACCACAGGAAAGGGTTGTATTAATTTGGGTAGGCTAGCTTCTAAAACAACCTCTGAATTTCACTGGCTTATTTTAGAAGTTAATTTCTCATTAAAGGAACTTAAAGTTAATCTGATAAAATGTAGGAGAGAGGTATGAGTGACTTAGGCCTCTAGTTACCATCCGTACTAAATAGCAGATTAGTTGATGGCAAAATGTGTGAATCCACAATATCCTTGGATCTTTTATTGAAAAGTATACTTCAGTAATTACAAGTGATATTTAGAAGTTAAAGTTCTCCCCATACAGAAGCTTGAGATGACTTATAATTGATTGAAGAGCTTTTGAGTCACAGTCCCTGGTTACTGTTGTCTAAGTGAGTGAGGGCCTCAGGTGTAAAGAATAGGGTGAACAAACATGATATATAAATGAAAAAAATAAATACTAAGGATCAAATAGTATTATATAAATTTAGAGAAATAGTTATTGAGAAATTCCCCCATAAATCCTCAGACTCCATAGTTGAGGACTAGCAAATCAGTGATTTGTTAAAATTCCATTTTCTTCTTCATTGCTCTAAAATGGAAAATCTCATCCTGGCAGAATCTGGTAGGAAAAGAGCTGTGTGAAAAAATAAGAAAGCAAGCAAACAAACAAAAACCCCCAAAACTTTTAAACTCATCCCAACTTTACTAACACACATCTGACTCTTAGCGTTCTTGTTTACACTATCCACAAAATGTAAAACCAGTTGCCTATGTTATCTAATAGGTGTGTTATGAGTCTCGGAAGGAGTATTCCCTATGAGTTTATGTGATCCAGAAACAGATCAGCCCTCATGGGGACCAAGGTCCCAATTTTGAAATTAGTTCAATCCTTAACTTGATTAAGGTAATCTTGAATATGCAAGAGCCTTATCCTAGTTCCCTTCCAGAAGAAAAATGTACATTCTCAGTAGAGGCATATTACACAGAGTCTCATTAAGTCCTACTGTTTTTTCATATATTTTGATCATCAATAAAAAAATACTAAGTTTATGGGAAGAAAGACATGACCAAAACCACAAGAAACAATAAACAATAGAAATAGTCCCACAGGGGACTCAGATAACAGAGCTATAATTTATACATTTTAACATAACTCCAAATAATTATTTCAAAAAATTGCAAGAAAAAAATGAGTAGGTCAGCAGACAGTTAGAAAACATAACAGAAGCAAAATGAAAATTCTAAAACTGAAAAACACAGTAACTGAAGTTAAGAATTAAATGGATATATTTAATAGCAAATTAGACACAAAGGCAAGATTCATGAACTGAAATATAGGTCAGACAAAATATACAAACTGAGTTTATAGATATAAATGGATAACAAATACAGAAAAGAGCATACAGATATCTAAAAGATGTTGAATATTACTAAGATGTATATCTTGACTACCTGGCATAGAGGAGACAGATAATGGGGGAAAAGAAATATCTAAAGAGATATTCCCTGAGAAATTTTCAAATATGACAAAAGATATTAATGTACAGGTTCAAGATGTTCTAGGAACATCAAGATAGATAAATACAAAGAAAATCAGACATAGGTTTGTTATAGTAACTGTTGAAAACACAACAGAAAAAGGGAAAATACTAAAAACGTTTTAAAAATATTACCTTCAAAGGAACAATAATATACTGATAGCTGATTTCCTAATAGAAACACTGGAAATCAGAAGCCAACAGAATCTTCAAATTACTGAAAGTTAATAACGTCCAACCTAGGATTCAATAAGCAGTGAAAACATATTTGAAAATTAAGAGTGAAATAAAGCCATGCTAAGAAAAAAATTGAGAGTACTCACCACCAGCAAAGCCACACTAAAGGAAATACTAAAGAGTACCCTTTAGGAAGAAGAAAAATTATTCTAATGGAAGCGTAGAGATATAGTAAAGAATAAAGAGCAGTGGGAAGGGAACTATGTAGTAAATCTAATATATAAGCAAATATAATCAGAACTAAAAGGATAAATAGAAAATCCACAATTATTATTGAGAGAATTTAGCATACCTTTCTCGATATCTGACTGGATATGCAGATTAAAAATCACTAAGTATATGGAAGACTTAGACAATCCAATTAACAAACATCACTGAATAGAGTTATCTAGGGTACTCAAATCAGCCACTGCATAATTCCCATATTAAAATATAAAAATCAGTTTTTAATTCACAGTATGCACAAAAAATAAGTTTCAGGTGGATTATAAGTTTAAAGAAAAAAGGTAAGACAATAACAATTACAAAACATCACATAGGAGAATACTTTCATGATTTTGGTGTTAGGGAAAGTTTTCTTCAACAGGATTCAGAAAAAAATCCCTCTAGTAATCCAGGAAACAATTAACAAATGGAACTACTAAAAAGTAGAGATTTCTGTTCATAAAATGATACCATTAAGACAGTGGAAAGCCAAGTCAGGAGGTGAGAGAGGATATCTGCAATATGGGTAACCAACATAGCTTGTACATAGAATATAGAAAGAGCTCCTTCAAATCAGTAAAATATTACATTGAAATCCACATATTGTTTATTTCATTGGTGTTCATCCTCCCAGATCTGTAGAAGGAAGTTTGCTGATGACAGAAAGGACTAAGAAAACTTTATTTACATGAGATAAAGAATTGAGAATAATTGCTGACATAAATCAAAATAACGTATCCAAAGTAAGCAATAAAAGAATTTAAATGATTCGTTTCTTTAAAACTGTTTATCTAAAGCAATCTACAGATTCAATGCATTCTCTATTAAGATACCAATTACATTTTTCACAGAACTGCAAAAAAAATATATTAAAATTTACATGGAACCACAAAAGACCCAGAATAACCAAAGCTGTCCTGGGCAAAAAGAAAACTGGAGGATTCACGTTACCTGACTTCAAATTATACCATAGAACTATAATTTCTATGTTTTTATGCTGTAGAACATATGCAAATCAGCAATGTACTGGTATAAGAACAGATTCAAAGACCAATGGAACCAAATAGAAAACCAAGAAATGTATCCATACATCTACAGTGAGCTCATTTTCGATAAAGGTGCCAGAATCATACATTGGGGAAAGGACAGTCTCTTCAATAAATGGTGCTGGGAAAACTGGATATCCACATGCAGAAGAATTAAACTAGACCCCTATCTCACACCATATACAAAAATCAAATTGGAGTGGATTAAATGCTTAAATCTAAGATCTCAACCTATGAAACTACTATAAGAAAACTTTGCAGAAAAATCTCTAGGACATTGGTCTGGGCAAACACTTTTTGAGAAATACCCCACAAGCACAGGCAATCAAAGCAAACATGAGCACATAGGATCATATCAAGTTAAAAAGCCTCTGCACAGCAAAGGACGCAGTCAACAAAGTGAAGAGACCACTTGCAGAATGGGAGAAAATATTTGCAAAGTACCCATCTGACAAGGAATTAATAATAAGAATATATAAGGAGCTTGAACAACTCTACAAAAAAATCTAATAATCTGACTAGGAAAAAATCTAATAATCTGATTAAAATGGGCAAAAGACCTGAACAGACATTTCTCAAAAGAAGACATACAAATGGCAAACATGCATATGAAAAGGTGTTCAACAACATTGATCATCAGATAAATGCATGACAAAATTACAATGAGCTATTATCTCACTCCAGTTAGAATGGCTTTTATTCAAAAGACAGGCAATAACAAATGCTGGTGAGAATGTAGAGGAAAAGGAACTTTCATACACTGTTGGTGAAAATGTAAATTAGTACAACAACTAGGAGAGCATTTGGAGGTTCCTCAAACTACTAAAAATAGAGCTACCATACGATCTAACAATCCCACTCCTAGGTATACACCCAAAAGAAAGGAAATCAGTATATTGAAGAGATATCTGCGCTCCCATGTTTACTGCAGCACTATTCACAATAGCCAAGATTTGGAAGCAACCTAAGTGACCATCAACAGATGAATGGATGAAGAAAATGTGGTACATATACACAATGGAGTACTATTCAGCTATAAAAAGGAATGAAATCCAGTCATTTGCAACAACATGGATGAAAATAGAGGCCATTATATTAAGTGAAATAAGCTAAGCACAGAAAGACAAACTTTACATGTTCTTACTTATTTGTGGGAGCTAAAAATTAAAACAATTTAACTCATGGACATAGAGAGTGGAAGGATGGTTACCAGAGGCTGGGAAGGGTAGTGGGGGTCGAGGGAAGTGGAGATGGCTAACAGGTATAAAAATAGTTAGACAGAATGAATAAGATCTAGTACTTGATAGCATAACTGGGTGACTATAGTCAATAATAATTTAATTTTACATTTAAAAATAACTAAAAGAGTATAGTTGGATTGTTTGTAACACAAAGGATAAATGCTTGAGGTAATAGATACTCCATTTACCCTGATATAAGTATTACATATTGCAAGCCTCTATCAAAACATCTCATGTACCCCATAAATATATATACCTGCTATGTACTCACAAAAATTAAAAACTAAAGAAGAGAAAAAGTAACCCTACTTATCTCAATCCAGTATTAAAACATAGTTTGAATTGCTCTATTCAGGATCACTTTTGTGAAACAGTACAGGGAACATAACATTCGCTAAAAATGTAAGCACTGAATATAGGCATCTTCAACAGAACAGTAGTCCTCATTTAGAGAAGTTGAAAATGAAAGATCACTTCGACTACCTCACTATTTACTTTTCCTCTCAAGACAACCCCTAAATTATTATAACAGGATGAGTTAATTAGTTGAAAAACAAAACAAAAACCAATGAATTGGAGTGATGCCAGCATCCCCTACTTCATTCACAGGAAAGGTAGATCAACACTCAGCTGCCTTGAGATGAGATTGTGAGGCACCTCCCAGAGCAGAGGAGACAGACATTGGGAGGGAGAAAATATACCAGTAGATTCAGGGGAAATTTCTCGAAAGGGTGAGAATAGTAGAGACTGCATCAGACTAAGACTGGTTTAATTGAACTGAGAAAACAAGGACTCTTGGCTTTCACCCACGTTGGCAAAGTGAAATTTGTGCTCACTGCACTCCCACAGGAAAATGGGAAGATTCCCTCCCTTCGTTCTTTCTCAAGGAAAGGTAGGTTTGGAGGAAATTCGGGAACTACTCCAGCTTTACTTGTCAACTAATGTGCAGAGCAGGCTGAACATGTGAGAATCATATTGCCAGTCACCTCAAATGTCTAAGAATGTCTCAGGGGAATTATCTGTGCCTTCTGAGGAGCCACGTGAAGCCAAGAGGGGTCCTGAGACAAGGATGCTCAGGGGCAGTTTTTAAATACAGAAAGAGTGGCTGGGTGCAGTGGCTCATGCCTGTAATCCTAGCACTTTGGGAGGCCAGGGCTGGAGGATCCCTTGAGTCCAGGAGTGCAAGACCAGCCTGGACAACACAGCAAGACCCTGCCTCTTCAATTAGCTGCATATAGTGGTGCACGCCTGTAGTCTCAGCTATTCTGGAGGCTGAGGTGAGAGGATCACTTGAGCCCAGGAGGTCAAGGCTTCAGTGAGCCATGATAACAGCCACTGCACTCCAGCCAGGGTGACAGAGTGAGATCCTGTCCCTAAAATAATAGTATTAATAATGATTAAAAAGAAAGATATATGGTTCAGTGAGGCTTCCAATTTTACAATGCTTTGCAGTTTTTAAAAAAATATTCTTTCTGTATCTGCCTCTCTCTCTCTCTCTCTCTCTCTCTCACACACACACACACACACACACACACGCACACCCCAGAGCTCTGCCAAGGCATTGCTAAGCCTGTGATTGGGATGTAAGTTCACCTGCACTCTCTATCCTTAAACTTAAAATACTCTTTTTCTCTCTTGCTTTCCCCACTCCAATCCCTTCAGTCATCAATCTCCACTTTCCATGAAAAGGCAAGAAACTCACGCGATTTTGTCACAGACAGTGCACTTCCAGCTGCCATCAGGGCCTGCAACTCGACACTCCCTGCATACCCTCAGTGAGCAAGACTGACAAGGGTCTCCCCGGTCAAAGATTAGGCCCAGGTTTCTCTGACAGTGAACACAAACTCTGCTGGCCTCTTGTTGAGTTTTCCCACTTCTACGTTTTGCTTCTAAGAGTTCATTTTTCAGCTTCCTGAAAGAAGAGGGAAAAAAATCACTTAAAACAAACAAACAAACAAACAGGAGCAGAGATATCTACAATGTCTAAAACAATGTCTAAAACAGATAGAATATTTGCCTCAAACAAGACTGCTTTAAACTGGGGGCCACCATGCAATCTCATTTAGAATTTTGAAAAGGTGCCTATTTGGTGTCGCTACTTTCAATTCCCATCTCTTTATTTAAGAGATATTTTCATTTGGAAGAACATTTGAATCAAGGAGTTAGAGCCAAATATTTTCAGGAAATACAATTTCTCCCTCCAGAAGCAACAATCCTTTGATATCAGTAACCAAAAAATAAAATGTTTGTGTCTTACTTTTGAATTTTGACATTCTCTACTGGCACTATTATTTTGCTATTAGTATTTATTCACATTCTACTGTAACTTCTCTAGGATATATTTGATACCATAACACTAGAGAGCATGGTCCCAGGTTATAGGTATACATAGTACCTGGCTCTTTACCTGCCTATATATACTACTTGAGGCAAGAGTGTGAGATCAAACTCAGCATCATTGTAGGCACAATCTTCATGCACTTAAGAAAAGTAACAAAGGCCCCCGGAGCCAGATGGCCGAATAGGAACAGCTCCAGTCTCCAGCTCCCAGCACGAGTGACACAGAAGACGGGTGATTTCTGCATTTTCAACTGAGGTACCGGGTTCATCTCACTGGGGAGTGCCGGACAATCGGTGCTAGTCAGCTGCTGCAGCCCGACCAGCGAGAGCTGAAGCAGGGCAAGGCATTGCCTCACCTGGGAAGCGCAAGGGGGAAGGGAATCCCTTTTCCTAGCCAGGGGAACTGAGACACACAACACCTGGAAAATTGGGTAACTCCCACCCTAATACTGCACTTTACCAAGGGTCTTAGCAAACAGCACACCAACAGATTATATCCCACACCTGGCTAGGAGGGTCCCATGCCCACAGAGCCTCCCTCATTGCTAGCACAGCAGTCTGCGATCTAACTGCAAGGCAGCAGCGAGACTAGGGGAGGGGGGCCCGCCATTGCTGAGGCTTAAGTAGGTAAACAAAGCCACTGGGAAGCTTGTACTGGGTGGAGCCCACAGCAGCTCAAGGAGGCCTGCCTGTCTCTGTAGACTCCACCTCTGGGGACAGCGCACAGCTAAACAAAAAGTAGCAGAAAGCTCTGCAGATGCAAATGACCCTGTCTGACAGCTTTGAAGAGAGTAGTGGATTTCCCAACATGGAGGTTGAGATCTGAGAACAGACAGACTGCCTGCTCAAGTGGGTCCCTGATGCAGTAAAAAATGATAAAGGGGATATCACCACTGACCCCACAGAAATACAAACTACCATCAGAGAACACTATAAACACCTCTATGCAAATAAACTAGAAAATCTAGAAGAAATGGATAACTTCCTGGACACTTACACTCTCCCAAGACTAAACCAGGAAGAAGTTGAATCCCTGAATAGACCAATAGCAGACTCTGAAATTGAGGCACTAATTAATAGCCTACCAACCAAAAAAAGTCCAGGACCAGATGGATTCACAGCTGAATTCTACCAGAGGTACAAGGAGGAGCTGGTACCATTCCTTCTGAAACTATTCCGATCAATAGAAAAAGAGGGAATCCTCCCTAATTCATTTTATGAGGCCAACATCATCCTGATACCAAAGCCTGGCAGAGACACAACGAAAAAAGAGAACTTTAGACCAATATCCCTGATGAACATCGATGCAAAAATCCTCAATAAAATACTGGCAAACCAAATCCAGCAGCACATCAAAAAGCTTATCCACCACGATCAAGTGGGCTTCATCCCTGGGATGCAAGGCTGGCTCAACATATGCAAATCAATAAACATAATCCAGCATATAAACAGAACCAAAGACAAAAACCACATGATTATCTCAATAGATGCAGAAAAGGCCTTTAACAAAATTCAACAGCCCTTCATGCTAAAAACTCTCAATAAATTCAGTATTGATGGAACGTATCTCAAAATAATAAGAGCTATTTATGACAAAGCCACAGCCAATATCATACTGAATGGGCGAAAACTGGAAGCATTCCCTTTGAAAACTGGCACAAGACAGGGATGCCCTCTCTCACCACTCCTATTCAACATAGTGTTGGAAGTTCTGGCTAGGGCAATCAGGCAAGAGAAAGAAATAAAGGGTATTCAGTTAGGAAAAGAAGAAGTCAAATTGTCCCTGTTTGCAGATGACATGATTGTATATTTAGAAAACCCCATCATCTCAGCCCAAAATCTCCTTAAACTGATAAGCAAATTCAGCAAAGTCTCAGGATACAAAATTAATGTGCAAAAATCACAAGCTTTCTTATACACCAGTGACAGACAAACAGAGAGTCAAATCATGAATGAACTTCCATTCACAATTGCTTCAAAGAGAATAAAATACCTAGGAATCCAACTTACAAGGGATGTAAAGGACCTCTTCAAGGAGAACTACAAACCACTGCTCAGTGAAATAAAAGAGGACACAAACGAATGGAAGAACATACCATGCTCATGGATAGGAAGAATCAATATTGTGAAAATGGCCATACTGCCCAAGGTAATTTATAGATTCAATGCCATCCCCATCAAGCTACCAATGACTTTCTTCACAGAATTGGAAAAAACTGTTTTAAAGTTCATATGGAACCAAAAAAGAGCCCACATTGCCAAGACAATCCTAAGTCAAAAGAACAAAGCTGGAGGCATCACGCTACCTGACTTCAAACTATCCTACAAGGCTACAGTAACCAAAACAGCATGGTACTGGTACCAAAACAGAGATATAGACCAATGGAACAGAACAGAGTCCTCAGAAATAATACCACACATCTACAGCCATCTGATCTTTGACAAACCTGAGAGAAACAAGAAATGGGGAAAGGATTCCCTATTTAATAAATGGTGCTGGGAAAATTGGCTAGCCATAAGTAGAAAGCTGAAACTGGATCCTTTCCTTACTCCTTATACGAAAATTAATTCAAGATGGATTAGAGACTTAAATGTTAGACCTAATACCATAAAAACCCTAGAAGAAAACCTAGGTAATACCATTCAGGACATAGGCATGGGTAAGGACTTCATGTCTAAAACACCAAAAGCAATGGCAACAAAAGCCAAAATTGACAAATGGGATCTCATTAAACTAAAGAACTTCTGCACAGCCAAATAAACTACCATCGGAGTGAACAGGCAACCTACAGAATGGGAGAAAATTTTTGCAATCTACTCATCTGACAAAGGGCTAATATCCAGAACCTACAAAGAACTCAAACAAATTTACAAGAAAAAAACAAACAACCCCATCAAAAAGTGGGCAAAGGATATGAATAGACATTTCTCAAAAGAAGACATTCATACAGCCAACAGACACATGAAAAAATGCTCATCATCACTGGCCATCAGAGAAATGCAAATCAAAACCACAATGAGATACCATCTCACACGAGTTAGAATGGTGATCATTAAAAAGTCAGGAAACAACAGGTGCTGGAGTGCATGTGGAGAAATAGGAACACTTTTACACTGTTGGTGGGATTGTAAACTAGTTCAACCATTGTGGAAAACAGTATGGCAATTCCTCAAGAATCTAGAACTAGGAATACCATTTGACCCAACCATCCCATTACTGGGGATATACCC
Organism: Theropithecus gelada; assembly: GCF_003255815.1. Classification (NCBI taxonomy): domain Eukaryota; kingdom Metazoa; phylum Chordata; class Mammalia; order Primates; family Cercopithecidae; genus Theropithecus; species Theropithecus gelada. The sequence goes on from NC_037689.1 coordinate 21,139,026, forward strand.
AAAGGATTATAAATCATGCTGCTATAAAGACACATGCACACATATGTTTATTGTGGCATTATTCACAATAGCAAAGACTTGGAATCAACCCAAATGTCCATCAGTGACAGACTGGATTAAGAAAATGTGGCACGTATACACCATGGAATACTATGCAGCCATAAAAAAGGATGAGTTTGTGTCCTTTGTAGGGACATGGATGCAGCTGGAAACCATCATTCTCAGCAAACTATCACAAGAACAGAAAACAAACACCGCATGTTCTCACTCATAGGTGGGAACTGAACGATGAGATCACTTGGACTCGGGAAGGGGAACATCACACACCGGGGCCTATTATGGGGAGGGATGGCACTGGGAGTTATACCTGATGTAAATGATGAGTTGATGGGTGCTGACGAGTTGATGGGTGCAGCACAGCAACATGGCACAAGTATACATATGTAACAAACCTGCACAGTGTGCACATGTACCCTAGAACTTAAAGTATAATAATAATAAAAAAAGAAAAGTAACAAAGACATTGCCTATCATTTCAGATGAGATCAGGTGGATTCAGGGTGGTATGGCTGTAGACTGCCTACCATTTCACACTGAAAAGCTTCCGCTTAGCATTTGAAAGTTTCCAATAATTTCTATTAGCCTATGGGCTTTGCTGTTAGACATACCTATGTTTAAATCCGGGTTCCATAATGAATAAGCTGTCCAGCCTCAGGCAATGATTTACCCCCTCAACCCCAGTCTCTTCATTTCTAAAATGCGAGTAATAATATTCCTTCATGATTGTTTTAAAGATTAAATGAGATGATAAATCTAAAGTTCCCAGCATGCTGCCTGGCACATTGGTTCTAAAGAAATGTTAGCTCCATGTCCCTTCTTTTACTACCTGACATGGAATTTATTTATCTATCCTTTAGAAAATTGCTATTCCAAGTGTGGTCCTTGTTCCAGCAGCATCGGCATCACCTGGGAACATTTTAGGAATGCAGAATCTCAGGCACTGCCTTAGACCCTATTGGATCAGAACCTACATTTTAACAAAATTTTCAGGTAATTAGAATTTGAGAAGCATAGCTTTGGCAGATTCAGTCTCAAATTTGGCTATATATTGGAATCACTTTGGAAAGATTTTAAAAATACTGATTCGCAAATCTCACTTCCACAGATTCTAACGTAATTAGCTTTGAATGTGGCCTAGGTAATGGGATTTTTAAAAGCTTCACTGTTTATTCCAATATATTGCCAAATTTGGAAAACACTGCTCCAGAAGACAGGTTCCTTCTCACTTAAATGCTTCACAGACATGTCATTGCTTTGTGTTACTGAGTCAATCCCTTCTTCAACATAGAATGTCTATGTTCCAGGAAAAAAAATTGAGAATCATCCCACACGTTTTATACCATATCCTTTTACATTTGTGGTGTCAAACTTTGTCATGCCCATCTAGACTAGCATCTTCCCAAAGGCAGGAACAAAGGCCTTAGTTTTTTGTATATACTGGTCAGGATCCAATTCCATGCTAGGTTATAAAGCAGTTGAATATTTAAAGCTATTTATTATTTCTTTTGATCTTTCAAACTAGCTTCTGAGGTATTATAAGACTCATGTTAAACATAATAAGTAGTACAGATGGAATCAGAAACCAGGTCATTTATTTCCCAGCCTGATGAGAGATTCAGAAAAAGAGAATTTTCAAACTGTAGAGCAAAGTTTTAAAAATCTTTGACTTAATGTCTCATTCATTCATCCAATAAGCACTTATAGTAGCCTACACTGTGCTAGGCATTCTGGTATTGAGAAAAAAATGAGTCTAAACAAAACATCTACTAAGAATTACCATTACCCTTTATGTTAGTTAAAGAGACAAATGACACATGATGACTCATGTGTTGCAACAGGCAGCCATACTAAGCACTTTTACGTCCCCACCAAGTTTGTGGTAATTTGTTACAGCAGCCACAGGAAATGGATATACCCTCGATTTGGCCTCATTTCTTACTGAGTACAACATTCCTGGGCATAACACACCCAACTCCCTGGGCTTTCAGTTCTTTGACCTGGTCATCTTCTTTGACCTTTCTGTCCATGTGCACCATTCACTCTCATGAAGAAACCCTGGAACTTGTTATCTCTAGAAATTATGTTATATCCAAAATCATGAATTTAAGCACCGTTGAAGCCATTATTCAGTTCTAATGAGTATATCACTTTCTCATTATCCATCAGTTCTCCTCTCAGCCTCACTTCCCCTTGGAGCCAGAACAGAAGGAACCCTGCTTGGGATTGTGCGTCTCCTACCCTACAAACATCCTGGAGGCAGAAGATCAGCTCTTTGAACATTCATGTGGATTAAACAGAGTGAGAAGATATCAACAGCCTTCTGTTATCAGTTTCACATGGAGAAATGGTAATGACAACAGAAAGGAGGCCTCTTTCTCCCATTACCAAATATTTCAAGCAATGATGCATACCTTTTCTCTTTCCTTTCCTTCAACATAACCAGGCACAGATCCTTACTAGGAGAAGAGAAAACGAAGTAAAAGAAGAGTAAAAGAAAACCTTTATTCCTTCCCTGTGGCTCACTGCAGTGGCTTGAAGTGCTGTATGAATTTGAGGCATATGGGAAGGAGATTGAAATGGATAATAATGAATAACTTAAAAAATGTATAAAATAGATAGAATATTTGCCTCAAATAAGACTGCATTAAACTGAGACCGCCATGCAATCTCACTTAGAATTTTGAAAAGGTGCCTTTTAGGTGTCTCTACTTTCAATTCCCTTCCAATCTACTCTCCATGGAATAATCAATGTCATTAGTCAATACTCTTTTAAAATATTTCTTATATCATGTGGTTCCTCTGCTTAAAACCAACCAGTAGTTTTCCTTTATATTTTTAATAAAGTGCATACCTCTTTCCCATAGCCTATAAAGATCTGCCTAATCTGCTCCCTCTTCCCTCTGGTCATCTCCTATCTACAGATAGGAGATAGGATTCAGTAACATAATTCAACTTAAAGTTTCATAAATATGCCAAGTTCTTTCCCACTTGAGGGCCTTTGAACATGCTATTTCCTCAGCTGGGTATGCCTTCCCTTCACACTCCATAACCGAACACAGTAGTCATTTGTCTGTTCACTAAATACTTCCCATTCTCCTTACTTCTGAAAGCAAGTTGGGATTGCACATTTCTGCCCTCTTGGCATTAGATGTCATCATGTGACTCACAATGTCTAATGAAATATGGTAAGTAACCCCAGGTAAAAGCTTTAAAATCAAGGGCAGTGTTCACCACACACCCTTTTCTTTGCATAGAGAATGACAACGTTCCAAATAGTGTCTGCTCTGCAAGTCTGGACCCTGGTCCGAGGATACCATGAAGTGGAGTCCCCAGACATCCTGTTATTAACACGTGGCATGAGTGAGAAATCTTTGTTGTTTTAAGCCACTAAGAGTTTGGAGCTGTTACTGCAGCATCACTTAACCTATCTTGACTGATAAACACACAACTTAATTCTTAATCTGGCTGGCTCTCACTTATTTTTGTTTTTATTTTAGTTTTACTACTGCTGCCCAGGGAGATTTTCTCTGACCACCACATCTACAGCAGCTTCACATTCTTTAATTTTCCTTGTTGCTATGTAGATGCATTTCTATTAACATATAAATTGGTGACCTACATGTAGTTGAAATAGTAAAGACTGAAAAGATTAACCATCTTGATGGTTGTTGAATGATAGAATCTTTTCATTTCTGTATTCTAGTGATATATTGAAGGTTTTTTCCCTCCCCATCATCAAAAATGTTCCATGTTTTAAAAAGACTTTTTGCTTTATCATCACATAGACATATTTCTTTCAAATCAGGAACTGCTTTCATTAAAATTCTTTTCACATTTGTGTGGCGTTGTTTTTCTTGTGTTATCTTGTCTGGACCAAAATGTACTGAACACCATTTTACACCAAATAAGATAGGAATTTTAGAATGGAAGCAATTAGCTGCCCTGAAGAGGAAGCCATGAATAAACAGTTTATAAAGCATCTTTAATTCCTTGATGCTTTTAAACTATCTCAGCTAGTAGAGCACATCAAGGCCTAAGGGAGATAATGAGCAAGCAAGGATTACACAGTGGCCCAGAGCACAGGGTTCTAAAGTCAGAGTGCCTGGGTTTAAGTTCTGGCTATGCCACTTATTTCCTCTGAGACCTTAAGACAATTACTTAATGTCTGTCTGTCTCAAGACTTAAGGAGACTTAACCTGTTTGTGTCTCAAAATACTTCTTCTGTAAAAGCTTCACAGCGTTGTTGTGAGCATTAAGTAAGACAGTGTTTGAAAGTGTTTAGCACAGCTTGACACGTAATAATTATGGAATAGACAATTCTGGTGTGCGTTTCCCAATATCTGTTCTCTCTTTCTTCTTTATTAGTGGAACATCTAGCTGTACTCATGGCCACTCAGAATAAAAACTAAATTTCTCAGTATTTCTTGCAGTTAAGTTTTGTTATGATACTAAATGCTGGCCAGGGGAGTGTAATCAGAAATGATATACCTCTAGGTCATGCCTTTAACAGAATAGGGAGGATCCCTTTCCCTTGACCCCTTCTCCTTTCCCAGAAGCTGGGATGAGAACGTAGGAATGAACCATCCTGGATCAAGAGCTAAACTCTCAACATGGTGGAGCAACAGAAGATAGGGAGTCCAGACCCCCACTTTAATGTAGCCCCCATAACAATACCACAAAAGCCACCAATCAACCCAGACTTCTACATTAGACAGGAATATGTTCCCATCTTAAGTCATTATTATAATGTGTCTCTGTCACCAGCAGCCAAACCTATTTCCCCAAAAATACAATAAGAACTCAGGAAATATTAGCTTGTATTCTTGCTTCCACTTGCAGAGATGTTGCTGTCAGGTTTTGCTTCAGCCTCTGATGTAATGCCTGCAAGCTAAGCACTTCTCTAGAACTAGTGTTTCATATTCCATTAAGAGAGCAAGGCCATAGTAACTGACAAAGTCTATTGTCAACAATGAGACAAAAATCACTAAAATAATATATGCGGACAGAATAATGTCACAGTAGCCTGATTCCGATGCCTGCACACCTCCTTGCACTGCCATGTTTTGTAAGATTCAGAGACAATGCCAGCAACACTGTGCTATTTCATATTTGCCTGAGGAAAATCTGGGGCTGACTAGACCTTCTTTCTGTACTCTGAATATAAAAAAATTACACTTTCATTTTGACTGTAGCTTCCACATGCAGCACCTATCATTAAAACCTAAATTTCACAACACTTAGCCACATAATAACAGACACTTTACATGTTGATATGGTTTGGCTATGTCCCCACCCAAATCTCATCTTGAATTGTAGCTCCCATAATTCCAGGTGTTGTGGGACAGACCCGGTAGGAGATAATCATTTGGTGGGTCTTTCCTGTGCCATTCTCGTGATAGTGAGATCTCATGAAATCTGATGGTTTTACAAAGGGGAATTTCCCTGCACAATTTCTCTTCTGTTCTCTGCCACCATGTGACATGTGCCTTTCACCTTCCACCATGATTGTGAGGCCTCCCCAGTCAAGTGGAACTGTGAGTCCATTAAACCTCTTTCTTTTGTAAATTGCCCAGTCTCGGGTATGTCTTTATCGGCTGCATGAAGACAGACTAATACAGTAAAGTGGTACCAGTAGAATGGGACACTGCTGAAAAGATACCCAAAAATGTGGAAGCAACTTTGGAACCGGGGAACAAGGAGAGGTTGGAACAGTTTGGAGAGCTCAGAAGAAGACAGGAAAATGTGGGAAAGTTTGGAACTCCCTAGAGACCTGTTGAATGACTTTGACTAAAATGATGATAATGATATGAACAATGAAATCCAAGCTGAGGTGGCCTCAGATGGAGATGAGGAACTTGTTGGGAGCTGGAGCAAAGGTGACTCTTGTTATGTTTTAGCAAAGAGACTGGTGGCATTTTCCCCCTGCCCTAGAGATGTGTGGAATTTTGAACTTGAGAGAGATGATTTACAGTATCTGGGGGAAGAAATTTCTAAGCAGCAAAGCATTCAAGAGGTGACTTGGGTGCTGTTAAAAGCATTCAGTTTTAAAAGGGAAACAAAGCATAAAAGCCTGATGATGTGATAGAAAAGAAAATCCTATTTTCTGAGGAGAAATTCATGCCAGCTGCATAAATTTGCATAAGTAACAAGGAGTCAAATGTAATCACCAAGACAATGGAGGAAATGTCTCCAAGGCATGTCAGAGACCTTTGTGACAACCCCTCTCATCACAGACCCGGAAGAAGAAATGGTTTCATGGGCAGGGCCAGGGTCTCCATGCTGTGTGCAGCCTAGGGACTTGGTGTTCTGTATCTCAGCTGCTCCAGCTGTGGCTGAAAGGGGGCAATGTAGCACTCAGACCATGGTTTCAGAGGGTGCAAGCCCCAAGCCTTGGCAGCTTCCATGTGGTATTGAGCCTGCAAGTGCACAGAAGTCAGGAATTGGGGTTTGGGAACCTTCGCATAGATTTCAGAGGATGTATTGAAATGCCTGGATGCCTAGGCAAAAGTTTGCTGGAGGGGCAGGGCCCGCATGGAGAACCTCGACTAGGGCAGTATGGAAGGGAAATGTGGGGTTGGAGCCCCACACAGAGCCCCTACTGGGGCACCACCTAGTGAAGCTGTGAGAAGAGGGCCATTGTCCTCCAGATCCCAGAACAGTAGATACACTGACAGCTTGCGCTGTGTGCTTAGGAAACCACAGACACTCAACACCAGCCAGTGAAAGCAGGCAGGAGGGAGGCTGTACCCTGCAAAACCACAAGGGCGGAGCTGCCCAAGACCGTGGGAACCCACCTCTTGCATCAGTGTGACCTGGATGTGAGACATGGAGTCAAAGGAGATGATTCTGGAGCTTTAAGGTTTGACTGCTCCCTGGATTTCAGACTTGCATGGGGCCTGTAGCCCCTTCATTTTGGCCAATCTCTCCCATTTGGAATGGCTGTGTTTACCCAATGCCTGTACCCCATTGTATCTAGGAAGTAACTAACTTGCTTTTGATTTTACAGGCTCATAGGTGGGAGGGACTTGCCTTGTCTCAGATAAGACTTTGGACTGTGGACTTTTGAGTTAAGGCTGAAATGAGTTAAGACTTTGGGAGACTGTTGGGAAGGCATGATTGGTTTTGAAATGTGAGGACATGAGATTTGGGAGGGGCCAGAGGCTGAATGATATGGTTTGGCTGTGTCCCCACCCAAATTTCATCTTGAATTGTAGTTCCCATAATTCCCATGTGTTGTGGGAGGGACCTGGTGGGAAATAATTGAATCATTTGGGTAGGTCTTTCCCATGCTATTCTCATGATACTGAAAAAGTCTCATGAGATCTGATGCTTTTATAAAGGGGATTTTCCCTGCACAAGTTCTCTTCTGTCTGCCACCATGTGAGACGTGCCTCTCATCTTCTGTCTTGATTGTGAGGCCTCCCCAGCCATGTGGAACTGTGAGTCCATTAAACCTCTTTCTTTTGTAAATTGCCCAGTCTCGGGTATGTCCTTATCAGCAGCATGAAAATGAATTAATACACATGTCATACCATTGCTTTGACAACAACCCATGAAAAATACGTTATGAATCCCATTTTATAGATAAGAAAGTGGAATCTCCGAGAAGTAACTTGTGGGTCACAGGGCTACTAAATAAGGAGGTCAGGATTCAGACCCTGAATTTTATATTCCAAAATCTGCACTCTTCCCACACATCAGTATCCTCTCACTGGCTCTCAATATACTAAAATATTTTTGCTCAGAAAGGACCCTATATTTATTAATGACTGCTGTTTCTTTCCTAGCTGTGCAAAGCCATGCTGAGCACACTCAAAGTTAAGCCTCAGTAAACATAGAGGGTTTCTTCTGCCGGCTCGGCTTCTTTCAACATATGGCATCTGCCCAAATTGGATCTTATCACAAAGTTTCTCATGACAAATATTCCCCAACAGAGCCATTCTTCAACGAGCATGACTCTATCTTAATACATTTTGTACGACTTTTGATTAGTTTTTAAATCAAAGGCTATTAAAAAGAATCAAGACTCTCTGAGAACTGGGAAAAAGTTTTGCCTGGATAAAAAGCTGCTTAAGAGAAACTAACATGGAGGAGGAGTAAAAGAACACTTGTTCAGATAAAGAAGTCTTGTGAATTGTGCCAATTTCATGTTTACAAATAGTCTCAACAAATAGTCTCAAGGAAAGAGGGCATTGTGAAATCTTAATATCTGCAGAAGACACTTCCTGGTATTAAAAAGCTTGGCTCATAGGAATACACCGGAAAATCTCACAAAACCATGTCAACTGACAGGCAATTGACTGAAAAAAACCCCAAAAAACCCAAATTCCAAAAAAACCGGAAAAAAAAAAAAAGGAGCGATAATGCTGAAAAGCAACAGCATTAGGGAAAATAATTAAAACCGTAGAAATACAAGGAAGAACTTAACCAATCCCTTATAACCCAAGAGAATCAATGACTTATTACAGATTTTCCAGAAACATTAAATGTGCTCATATATGCAAAGGGACAATGACTCAAGTATTCATTCTGAATTCTTTTTAAAAAGGACAATGGAGACAAAACAGCAAACATTATCTGTCCCTGTAAAGTCATGCTGATAGTGACCTCTGCCAAACTTTGCCTGACATCTCACCCTTGCTTAGATTCTTCTCCTTCCCTGTATTGCTTTCCCTACTAGTAGTTTATTAAATAATTATTAATTATACTTAATAAATAAATTATAATTCAATTAATTATATCAATCAATTAATTATAAATTAATATATTAATAAGATAATTCTATAGATATAATCAATTAATAAAAATATAATTAATTAATAGTTAATATTAAATATTGAACTACTCTTTAATAAATCACTTGCACACAAATCATGAGCTCAAGGTCTACCTCTGGGGGAATTCAACCTAAGACAGGGATCTTATAAATTATATGACAAAAACAGCTCGTTACAACTCTAAAGGAGTTAGGAATCACCGCAATTTGATACCTTGCTGTTTATTCACTATAGTCTTAAAATCATAGCAGAAATTTATCTCATAGTAATTAGCAAACAAATCTCCCACATGGAACTATCTTAATATAATTATTGCCTCAATTTCCTGGCCCATCAAGGAACAAGAATGTGTTTTGCTAATCTGAAAGCTAAAGAATACCTTGCTTAAGCATTAAAAACATCAGAAAGTCTTGTTATGGATATGATAAATTACTCAGAAAAAAACGGAGATGGAGATAGAATCAGTATAGCAAGAAGTAGGAAAGCTGCATTTCTTTAAAAAACAACCAAGATAAAATGCTGGGCTTCTTAAAATATTTGGTATCACAATGCAATGATAGAACTGACTTGATAGAAGAAAACTAGGCATTTATACAAAAAACTGATACTTTAAAGAGAACATGTTGCTCATGAAAAACTCTTTAAAACCAATTCTGTTGCTGAATATGGACACATAGTAGAGGGTTTCCATTTTAGTTTTTGTAGATATATAACTGAAGTTTATTTCTAGAATGACTCTAAATTGAATTTGTGCAAACTAAATTATTTTAAATGTGGTGGGGAAGGGGTTATATGTTCATCAAAGGCAGTTATCAGTACTTAATTTTTCCCATTTTACCTTTTTAGGTGATACTTATGGAGATTCACATTTTCATAGATAAAGGTTATTGCAAAACACATTTCGAGCAGTTTTCCTAGTTGTCAGTAACAGTACATGATACAAGAAATGTTGTCACCATTGCTTTGAAATTTGTTGAATATGCATATAAATGTTTCCTTTATGCGTTGTCCTTTCCTTATATGCTTCACCGGAAACCATCACTGGCAATTAATTACAAATTTTCAGATTCTACGAAAGGAAGGTGAGATTTCTGATAAGCAATAAGCAATCTGATTCACAAGATGCATAGTCTTAATTGAATCGATTTTCTCAGATTGCTGGTTTTTAAAATTAAGGAAATATTAATCAAGATATGAATCACAATATAAGAGGATTTATGAATGAGAACGTTCATGGAAATAAGAATAAATAGTTAAGAAACACCTGGCACATTCATGTTATACGGAAAATCTTATGTTATGAAATCTTATCCAGCCAATAAAAATGTTTACAAATAATTTTTAATGACATGAAAAATGTTCATGAAATAATGTAAAGCAAAAATAAAGTAAAATTTACTTATATAGTATGTATATGTAAATTTCATGCAATTTCCAACTATATGAAAATATACACACACATAAAAGTGACAGGAAGGAAATTCAACACAAATGGAGACTACCTCTGGGAAGTGGAATTCTATGTGAGACTTTAATGTTCATATTATATGGTTATCTAATTTTCTATAATAAGCCCATTGATTCTATAATGAAAACATGTATCAGAAGATATTAAATGTTTGAGTGGATTGATGTTTATGATATTTTATACAGTATGTATATGTAAATTTCATGCAATTTCCAACTATATGAAAATTGCATATATATATGTATATATATGTGTGTGTGTGTGTGTGTGTGACAGGAAGGAAAGTCAACACAAATGGAGACTATTCACTTCTGGAAAGTGGAATTCTATGTGAGACTTTAATGTTCATATTATATGGTTATCTAATTTTCTATAATAAGCCCATTGATTCTATAATGAAAATATGTATCAGAAGATATTAAATGTTTAAGCAGGTTGAGGTTTATGATATTTTAAAAGTTGCACACACTGATGCCCTTTATAGATCCTAGTACAATACTGAGATTAAAAACTTTAAAAAATTGTTTGCTGTGTAAGAATTTTATTAATTTAGTTATTTGCATTAAATATTTGCATTGTGCTTAATTACAATAAAAGAATAATTATAAAAATTATGAAATGCATGTTAGCCTAATCTCATTATAAATTTAAATTGGTTAAACCATAACTCCTATTAACATAGGAACATTCTTATAGGATTACTGTTGATACAAAATTGTCACCTGCCTGAAATCTGAAACGTTAGTGGTGACATTTTTTTTTTAATTTATTTTTTATTATTATTATACTTTAAGTTCTAGGGTACATGTGCATAACGTGCAGGTTTGTTACATATGTATACTTGTGCCATGTTGCTGTGCTGCACCCATCAACTCATCAGCACCCATCAACTCATCATTTACATCAGGTATCACTCCCAATGCAATCCCTCCCCCCTCCCCCCTCCCCATGATAGGCCCTGGTGTGTGATGTTTCCCTTCCCGAGTCCAAGTGATCTCATTGTTCAGTTCCCACCTATGAGTGAGAACATGCGGTGTTTGGTTTTCTGTTCTTGTGATAGTTTGCTAAGAATGATGGTTTCCAGCTGCATCCATGTCCCTACAAAGGGAACAGACATTTCTCAAAAGAAGACATTCATACAGCCAACAGACACATGAAAAAATGCTCATCATCACTGGCCATCAGAGAAATGCAAATCAAAACCACAATGAGATACCATCTCACACCAGTTAGAATGGCGATCATTAAAAAGTCAGGAAACAACAGGTGCTGGAGAGGATGTGGAGAAATAGGAACACTTTTACACTGTTGGTGGGATTGTAAACTAGTTCAACCATTATGGAAAACAGTATGGCAATTCCTCAAGGATCTAGAACTAGATGTACCATATGACCCAGCCATCCCATTACTGGGGATATACCCAAAGGATTATAAATCATGCTGCTATAAAGACACATGCACACGTATGTTTATTGCGGCACTATTCACAATAGTGGTGACATTTTTATTAGTAAAGTTTTCACTTATATCATTTTCTTAGGAATAAAATACCTATTTCTCCAAGGATATAGTTGATATTAAATATTCCCTTATGAACTGACTTACCTTTGAGGGGATGGGTCTTCTTTACTCCCCCTTCCAGCCCCAACATTCAGCCATGTTCTGGATTACATTGGCTTTGTTGTTCTGTTTCTGCAATTTGCATTGAAAGGGAATGGTAGTTTCTTGGGATGTGAGTGTCAGTTAACCCCTGCTGCCTAGAGGCATGACCTCTATACCAATTCTGGCTAGAGACAATACACCAGGAAAGGAAAGGGTAGTAAAATGGGAATACTGGGAAGAGTAAAACATATACAGAGGATCCTTGAACAACATGAGTTTGAACTGTCCAGGTTCATCTATACGTGGATTTTAAAAAATAAACAAAGTTGGATCTCCGTAACCTTGAGTTCTGCATTGCAACCAAAGATTGAAAACACAGTATTTGTGGAATATGAAACCCGCATTTACAGTGGGCCAACTCTCCCTATATACAGATTCCACAAGGCCAACTGTAGCCTTGAGTATGTGTGGCTTTTGGTATACACCAGGGCCCTGAAACCATTCCCCAGCCTATACTGAGTCTCTCTTTATATAGACTGTCTCCAAGTATAGATATATATGTAGAGAGAAAACCTATCTATCTCTATATTTCTATATATAGTCTAGGTATTTGAAATAATATATACCTTATAATAATATGAATATAATATAGACACATTAATAATTTGAAATAATATAGATCTCTATATAGAGACATATATAGATACAGATAATAGATATAGTCTCAGCTAACAATCTTACTTATGACTATGGTGACCTATTATTTCAAACCCCCAAGAAAATGGTCTGAAATAGCTAGAAGAGAATAATTCAAATGTTTCTAGCATAAGGAAAAGATAAATACTTAAGGTGATAGATATCACAATTACACTGATTTGATCTTTACAAATTATATAAATGTATGAAATTATAACATGTACCCTGAAAATATGTAAATCTACTAAGTATCAATAAAATAAAATGTAAAACATATTTAAAATGGTCTGGTAAGTTTATTTATTTGGACAATCCAATGTTTAACATGTCTCTGAATATCAGGTATTTGTGGCCCTGTGCCTATGGTGAGCCTTACAAGTAAAACTTCCTTGGAGAAAAATGCTATAGAATCAAAATTTAAGTTAATTTCCCTAAATGTAATTATATATTGAAATTGGTAAGGTCTTTGCTAGGAAAACGTCCAAGGTTTAAGGCAGATCTGGATATTTTTGTTCATTTCTCTGTGACTCATTAAGCATTTGAGTTCCATTAGGGAGCCAATATGTTCATGCTGGGAGTTTCTGTTAATCCATTAAGAAGCTTTGTGGCAATTCTATTAGGGATTAAACCAAAGTGTTTACCAAACTAGAAGTCCAGTCCAGCAGTTCTCCTGGTGTTTTATGGGGACGATGAGCCTTTAGGCTTTTGAGAAGGTCAAACTAATTTTGTTCTTAGTGGTAGAGTGATAAGATTTGGAAAAACAAACAAATGATCAAACATTTGTAGTGTATTAAAAGGGTATTATTGCTTGGCGCTTAGACTCCCTGACTTCCAGGCTGAATGTATAATTCTTGAAATCACTTCAAAGTCCGTTTGAACCAAATATTTAACTTATCTGCAGGATTCTTAATAAGCAATTTGAATACACGTTCCCCTCCTGTTTCTCCTTCCTTCTCTTCTCCTAGCACTGAAATGATGAAATCAGTCACATTAAGAGAAAACCATAAGGTGAATGGCAGTTACTAGGCTGGGGTCTGTGGTCTCTTGAAGATACTAAGTTCTGGCTTATTTAGTGGCCCATTTTAGCTGAGCCAGCTTTACAGAAGAAATCACAATACATTTGCACTCTGGTTTTCAGTCAGCATAAGGAGTAGAACAATTTAAGGAATGCTCATCAGGTTTCAGTGTGCAAGAGCAATGGTTCAATAAAAAGTCATAGTAACTTGGATGATGCCACACGACTTAGAGGTCAACACTGTCAGTAAATACCAGGCTAAGGAAATGATTTCTGTTTTATTCCATTTCTCTGATAGCTATTAGTAAGGTTGTGGGTAGACTTTCAATAGGGTCCAAATAGGTGCAGTCCTAGCATAAGCATCACAGCGAAGAGGAAAGGGTGGCAGTATGGAATGAGAGAACCTCAGCTCTGTTGTTTCCCAGCTGGAAAAATGTTTAATCCCTCTACAGTTCAGGTACCATATCTGTAGTACATTATAGCACTACTCACTTCAGAGATGACATGGGGATTAAGCGAGGAAACATTTGTGAATTGGATAATACATTATCTGGTGTGAGGTAGGCATTGTATAGTTTACTATTTATTTTTTGGGGGGCCCCTGCAAGGTCAGATAAATTTTTCAGAGGTTAAAAGTGGCCTAAGAGTTGAGTGCAGGCTCTGGAGTCGGGCTGCAGGGCTGGAAATCACAGTTCTGCCACTTAACAGCTGTGCAAACACGGACAAGTTATTTAACTTTGAACTTTGGGTTCCTCATCTGTAAATGGGATACTAATAGTTCCTATCTCATTGGTAAAATGAATGTATATCCTATCCTTTACAAAGTTGTAGAATCTTCTATTTCTTGGTATTTTCTATACCTCCGGATTTACTTTACTGTTATTCTACTAGAGGCAACAAAACACATTTAAATTGTTTCAGGACATGAGCACTACAGATTGGGTGGGGCATAATCTGAAGGTGGTGAGACCCTGTGAAATCATCTAACCTCCCAGACAGGTGCCCATGCTCCATCTCTGACAGCCATCTCTATCCCAACTCCATATAATTTCTTGGACTACAGATATTCTCTTTCTTCCTGAGATAGCTATCAGGGCTTTCGGGTATAATGTAGCTATTTCCAAGGCTAGAACCTACCAAGGTATTGTCTTAAACACCAAAGATCAGTAAACTATGGCCCCTGGATCAAATCCAGCCCTCTGCTTATTTTGGTAAACTAAGTTTTACTGGAACAAAACCACTCCACTCTCTTTAAAAAAAAACATATTGTCTATTGCTGTTTTTATACTGAAATGGCAAAGTAGTTGTAACGGAGAGCATACGTCCCATAGAGCCTAAAATATTTACTATCTGGTCATTTACAGAAAATATTTGCTAACCCCTAGTCTATATCATGGATAAAGCCCAATCCACAATTGCTAACTCCTTACATTGCATCTCTGCTCATCTCCATTATTCCAACAATAAAAATAGCACTTGAACCATAGAAGGAGCTCAACAAACATTGATTAATTCTGACTTCTGAGGATCGTAGGGTGCTTTTGGCTGTATATAACAGAAAATCCAATTCAAATTGCTATAAGTAATAAGAAAACATATTTTATTGCTTAAATAACAATCTCAGAGGTGTGGCAGGTTCTAGTATATCAGTATACTAACAATAATTTTTTGCCATTCTTTTGGCTCAGCTTTGTTGACATGCTAGTTTTTGTCCTTAACGGCAACTGGGATAATATGTTTCATTGAATACATCCAGTGGGAAAGAGGACCTTTGATAAAATCTGGACCACATGTCTGAGAGGGTCATGTTTGGTCTCATGTCCACCTCCAGATCAATGATATTTTCCAGAGGAATACCAGTAGTGGTACGGTTATTTATTTAAAAATTCACTGCTATCCACACACCTACAGTGAACTCATTTTTGACAAAGGTGCCAAGAACATACACTGGGGAAAAGTCAGTCTCTTCAATAAATGGTGCTGGGAAAACTGGATATCCATATGCAGAAGAATGAAACTAGACCCCTATCTCGCACCATATAAAAAATCAAATCAGAGTGGATTAAATGCTTAAATCTAAGACCTCAAACTATGAAACCACTACAAGAAAACATTGCAGAAAATTTCTAGGACATTGGTCTGGGCAAATATTTCTTGAGAAATGCCCCACAAGCACAGGCAACCAACACAAACATGAACAAGTAGTATCATATCAAATTAAAAAGCTTCTGCACGGCAAAGGACACAGTCAACAAAGTGAAGTGATAACCCAAAGAATAAGAGAAAATATCTACAAACTACCCTTCAGGCAAGAGATTACTAACCAGAAGATACAAGGAGCTTGAACAACTCTACAGGAAAAAAAATCTAATAATCTGATCCAAAAAAGGGCAAAATAATTAAATAGACATTTCTCAAAAGAAGACATACAAATGGTAAACAGACATATGAAAAGGTGCTTAACAACATTGATCATCAGATAAATGCATGAAAAAACTACAAGGAGATATCATTTCACCCGAGTTAAAAAGGCTTTTCTCCAAGACAGGCAATAAAAAATGCTGGCGAGGATGTGGAGGAAAAGGAACTCTCATACACTGTTGGTGAAAATGTAAATTAGTACAACCACTATAGAGAACAGTTTGGAGGTTCCTCAAGAACCTACAAATTGATCTACTATATGATCCATCAATCCCACTCCTAGGTATATACCCGAAAGAAAGGAAGCCAGTATATTGAAGAGATATCTGTATTCCTATGCTTGTTGCAGCACTGTTCACAATAGCCAAGATTTGGAAGCAACCATCGACAGATGAATGGATAAAGAAAGCGTGGTACATATACACAGTGGAGTACTATTCAGCCATAAAAATGAAGGTAATCCAGTCATTTGCAACAACATGGATGGAACTGGAGATCACTATATTAAGTGAAATAAGCCCAGTACAGAAAGACAAACTTCGCATGTTCTCACTTATTTGTGGGATTTAAAAATCAAATCAATTGAACTCCTGGACATAGATAGTAGAAGGATGGTTATCAGAGGCTGGAAAGGGTAGTGTGGGGCTGGGGTGAGGGGAAGGTGGGGGGATCGTTAATGGGTTAAAAAAATAGAAAGTACGAATAAGACCTACTATTTGATAGTACAGTATGGTGACTATAGTTAATAATAACTTAATATATTTCAAAGTAAAGAATTTATTTGGATTATTTGTAACTCATGGGATAGACACTTGAGGAGATGGATATCCCATTTTCCATGATGTGCTTGTTTCACACTGCATGCCTGTATCAAAACATCTCATGTACCCCATAAATATATACACCTACTATGTACCCACAAATATTTAAAACTTTTTTTTTTTTTTGAGACAGAGTCTTGCTCTGTCGCCCAGGTTGAAGTGCAGTGGCACGATCTCGGCTCACTGCAACATCCACCTCCCAGGTTCAAGCGATTCTCCTGCTTCAGCCTCCCAGTAGGCCCTACAGGCTCATGCCACCACGCCAGGCTAATTTTTTGTATTTTTAGTAGAGACGGGGTTTTACCGTGTTAGCCAGGATGGTCTCGATCTCCTGACCTTGTGATCTGCCCTCCTCGGTCTCCCAAAGTGCTGGGATTACAGGCATGAGCCACCACGCCTGGCCTAAAACATTTCTTAAAAAATAATAATAAAAAAAAATTAAGAAAAAATTTTAAAAAAAATTCACTGCTAGAGTTGAATAAAACTTAGATTTGGATAGAAAGGAAGAAAGGAGAAATGTATGCTGCAGGGCAACCAATAGAGTTTACCCCTGAGGCAAGCCCAAGATTAGGTGCCAAAGAAAATATGTGCAGATATGTTTTCATGCATGGTGGTCAAATGGAAATGATGTACCCTTAGTGAGAATAAAGCTCACAATATGCTGCTGAAATGAATATTCATTAATAAGTTGAGGATTTTAAATACAGGTCAATACCACAAAGTAGATATTTAACAGTATTTGTTTTTAGATGTGGGAGATCAAGTAGAGTAAGAATTTGTTAATGAGATTTTTTTGGAGTAGATATTATGACCCATGTACATGTTAGTCTGAGTTCTTTCGAAGTAAGTGAAAAGCAATCTAAGGTACAAAATCAAAATAATCAACAACGATTTCCATTTTGTTCTTCCAACCTGTCAGTATTTTTATCCATTTGCAATAATTGTTGATAACTCACTTTTATTTGCAACATTTCTGCTTTTTCTTCATTGCAGTAAAGCTGTCAATAAATTTGAGTGACTTGTTCTCCATAGAGAACGTTAAAAATACTCTTACCCTCTAACAGTGAAAACCTGTGTGTAGCTATCTCCTACCACCCCTTCCTGCTTAGTCTGAAGGAGAAGAATGTATATAAATATATTTGAGCCTCTTGAATGAACTTAAAATGCAATGGTAGTCGGCAGATGCCTATTCCCCAGCTGATGATTTATGCCTGGAGGTAATTATCAGGCTTGCCATGTGCCTTCTGGGTATGGAGCACCTCTACGAGTCCCCAAAGACCAGTCCCACCTTAATCAATGTCACACTTTAGTGAGTATGTGGACTGTGAAACACATTTGGGAGTCAGGCCTAAAATATTGATTCAGTACAGTTTTTACACTTTTTCCCTCTTCTACTTTTTTATCTCAAAGGACAACCTACCTATTCAAACAAATAAACAGGCAAACAAACAATAAATCCACTGCCTCCCAAACTCCACTTTATCAACTTTTCAGATAAGTTTATTCTTTGTAATCTTTTTCAGTCTAAAAAAACATTTGGTTTCCATTTCCTTCTGAAACTGATTAGTACAGTCTGAAGGGGGCTTTGGGGCTCATGGTAAACAGCCAAACATAGTTGACCTATATTTGCCAATGTGAAAAGTCCTTTGCACATTTCAAAGGCAAGCACAAATGTTCACCTTTTCTGTGAAACCATTGCTTCAATTTCTATCTTACTCATAATTAATTACTTCTTCCTTTAGACTCCCCCCAAAATATCAATTTGTACCTCTATAGCATGATGAAAACTATTGTAATAGCTAGCACCAAAGCTTACTGTTGTAATAAAATCTGTTACCCACCTAAATTTCTTGTGTTGATGGTTTTGGAGGATATCAAGGAAAAAGGACTAAGTTCTCTCTGGCCTGGCAAAGAAAAGAGTAAGGAATGGCCATAAGAGGTGAGATTCAAGGAGAGAGGAGAGTTCAACAGAAGCAGGGATACAGAGCCGGGATGAGCTATACAATTCACAGAAGTGTGGGAACGGGGGCTATAGCCAGCTTTATATAAATTCCTGAGACAGTTAAGTATTTGTGTCAACTTAACTGGATGACTAGGAGCCCAGATATTTTGCTAAACATTATTTCTGGATGTTTCTGTGAGGGTGTTTCTGTATGAGATTAATATTTGAATCAGTAGACTGAGTAAAGCAGGTTGCCCTCCCCAATACGGATGGGCCTCGTCTAATCTGCTGAAGGTCTGAATAGAGTAAAAAGCTGAGCTGAGTAAGAATGAATTTTCTCTCTCTGTCTTCAGGTTGGGACATCAGTTTTCCCTTGCTACTGACTGCCAGACATGGATTGGAACTTATTGCATCACCTCTCCCAGTTCTCAGGCCTTTGGACTCAGACTCAAATTATACCATCAGCTCTCCTAGGTCTGAACTTCTCAGCCTCCATACTCATATGAGCCAGTTCCTTATAATAAATAATTTTAACTGTCTATCTATCTATCTATCTATCTATCTATCTATCTATCTATCTATCTCTATCTATCATCTATCTATAAAAAAATGCTTGCAGAATTTAATTGCCATGCAGACCTACTGGGCTAGAGTTAAGGTACCCTGAACTGATTTAGGTTGTACTTAAATTCATAATAAAAGGAGGGCTATTCAGAGGAGATAAAAGGAGAAAAGCCAACAGAAAGTTATACTATCTGACCAAGATGCTTAATCTTGGGATTTTTCTTTAGCTTGGACTTTTTTCTTTACCAGTATGTAAATCACAATGACTGTGATAAAAATTGTTGGGAAGATCATAGCTTGTAAATCAAATGAACCAAAATCCTTTACTTTAATGCTCACCTTGCAGACTTATTATATTTCCCCTGAAACGAACTTTATTAAATAGCAATAGCTTTGGTAATACAAACTTCATAGTGTCTCAGACTAGGTTTTCCAGAAGCGAATTCTGCTATGTAGATTTGTGTGCAAGCGGCTTATGGAGTGCTCTCAGGAGAAATCTGTAAGGGAGTGAGGGAGGCAGGAGAAGGTAGGGAGAGGGGCTAGGCAAGGATGTGATTTTTAGGTGAAGTCCAGCCTCAGCATCATTCCACAGGAAGCTCAAGTTGCATCGCAGAGTCTGTCCTGCCTTGAGGCAAAGGATTTCTGTACCTGTCAACCATTGGCTTTGGGCTACCCAGTTTACACTCAAGTTTACCTGGCACTTGTGTCTCTTTAATCCTATGGGAAACTCCAGTCACCTGAAGGTAATTTTGAACTTCAAGTCCTTAGAAGTAAAGCGCATGAAAACTAGGAGGTGAGAGGGACTCCAGGGGATCTGAGTAGAGCACTGATAGTGTCCACTGCAACTAGCAAATCAAGGGCACCACAAACCAACTATAGGGCTAATGATTATAACCAACAGTTTTTGAGTGCTTACTGTATGCTGGCATTGCTCTAAACTGTTTATAATGTTAGCTTATTTAATCCTTAGAACAATCTTATGAGGTCATTAATATTATTTCTATTGTCAAATGGGGAAACTAGATTTATCCATGGAAGCATCTTGTCTAAAATGACACAAATATTTCATGCCGAAAGTAAGATTTGAACTGTGGCTGTGTGATTCAATAGCATACACCCTCAACATCATGCCACCCACTTTGGAATGACTTTTCAATACACCAAGCTGTTAAGAGTGGTGGAGCCTGAGTCATATTACAGGAACTCAGAACAAAATGAGATAACACATCTGATGCAGTTAATGCAGATCGAACAAGGAGATAAGACACAGCTTCAGAAAATCTGTTTTCTGTAAAAGTATCTCTTGGATTTATAAACAGCCTTTCTTATGCTATTCTCAAAAAAGTTTGAAGAGCCAGGAAATCAATGACTTTATTCTTGATACTCTGTTGTATATTACACAATTTAACTGAATTTACTTGTAGGGAATAAGGAAAGAAGACTAGGGAAGAAAAATGGAATGAGAAAAAGGAAGATAGGGTATAATAATAATAATAGTTATTATTATTATTTTTTGAGATGGAGTCTGGCTCTGTCACCCGGGCTGGAGTGCAATGGCACGATCTTGGCTTACTGCAACCTCCACCTCCCGGGTTCAAGCAATTCTCCTGCCTCAGCCTCCTGAGTAGCTGGGATTACAGGTGCACACCACTGCACCCGGCTATTTTTTGTATTTTTAGTAGAGACGGGGTTTCACCATGTTGGCCAGGCTGGTCTCAAACTCCTGACCTCAGGTGGTCCACCCTCCTCAGCCTCACAAAGCGCTGAGATTACAGATGTAAGCCACCATGCCTGGCCAAAAATTATTAATACAAGTTATTGATAATGACAGAAACAAATATTCTGAACAAAGTCCTATTCATTGTACTTTATTGTTTCTGGGCATCTGGTTATTAAATTGAACTTCAATGTTTCTGGGCATCTGGTTATTAAATTGTTTATTCCTATAGAAATAATATTTTTTTGGAGACAGAGTCTCACTCCGTCACCAGGCTGGAGTGCAGTGGCGAGATCTTGGCTCACTGCAATCTCCACCTCCTGGGTTCAAGTGATTCTCCTGCCTCAGCCCCCCGAGTAGCTGGGACTACAGGTGTGTGCCACTATGCCCTGCTAATTTTTGTATTTTTAGTAGAGACGGGGTTTCAGCATGTTGGCTAGGATGGTCTCGATCTCCCGACCTCATGATCTGCCCACCTTGGCCTCCCAAAGTGCTGGGATTACAGGTGTGAGCCACCACTCCCAGCCAGAAATGATTTTTAATTCCCCTTAGAATGTCATCAATTCCTAGTTAATATGTCACCCCTATAAACAACATAATTCTTTTTGGCAGTGCATTGCACAAATCAGTTACTTTTCATGACTACTAATGTCAGAAATACTATTCATGATTTCTTTAAAATCATTAACTACATTTTGTTGCCACCTGAATTGTATGCATAGAAAAAGTGCAATAATTTTCATCAAAACTTTTGCTTCTTCAAGATTAGTTGAATATCTTGGAAAAATGGAAATGAAGCTTCTGGGCTCTTACCTGTGAAATAAACATAAATCAAGAATATTTAGATGTATTTCCATTTCTTAAGATCCTAGTGGCTTTAGGCACATGAAAGATTTTTTCAACATGTGAAGATAATCATATGACAAGTTTTCTCCTCAGGTAAAATAAACATAAGCTTCTGATTGCAACTTGGGGAGCCATACAAGACAAAAAACCTACACATTGTATAGCTGGCAGTGACTGAGGAGGGAACTCTATTTCTGCTCCTTTTTTTCTGGGGTGACGTGTAATGACCAAATATATTTTAAAACAAAGACAGTACAGGCAGCAGCCAATCACAGTGGATCTTGCGCATGATCAGAACAATGATGTGACCAATTAGAGCAGGTGACGCAACCAATCAGAATTGATGCTGGCTGAAATAGTAGGTGAAGTCATACCCAGGAAACCAGCTAAATATGAGCTCTGCCTACAGTAGATATGAAATTCAGCTGTGCTCATATTATTCAACTTTCTTCACAAGAAACTTGTTTTTAAAAATTCAGTGGTTTCTGGGGTATGATGGGAACTTTTTACTCTCCAGGTCCCTTTCTTCTCCCAGCTGTCCTGGAGGCAAATCCCCAGTAAGACTGATCTGACAAAGGCATTACAAATAAATAATAGCTAACATTTATTGAACACTTAGGTGACAGGCACTACATATGTACAAACTTCCTTAATCTTTACAACAACCCTATGAGGTGGGTACTATTATCTTTGTTTTACCGACGAGGAAACCAAGGCACAGGGATGTTGAGTAGCTTGCTCAAAGTCACACGACTAATACTTGCCAGAGCTGGTACTCAAACTTGGGTAGTCCTTCCTTTTAACTAAAAATTATGACTTTATTAGCAAATTAAGTGTTCTCATCAACACCATTTTATTAGCTAAATTTCATTTTCATATCTGGCTAAATGGTGAAACACCAAAGTTTTCTGATATTTGGGCTACTGCTGAGAACTCATGAAGTTCCTAACTGACCTCTGTCCCCAGTGTGGTTGCACTTGGCCCATTTCTGATCCAAATTGCTTCAAACAAACAGAAAGCAGTCAAGGAGGACTGAAAAAATAAAAAGAATACTACCTTATTCTCTTGTCCTCCACTTTTTTCAAATATTCATCTCTCTTTAGGACGCCCAGGATCATTTCCTTCTCATGATCCAATAAAAATGACAGATTGATGAACTCTGAGTTCTTAGACATGGTATTTCAGCAGCAGCTCTCTGAGTAGCAGTGGTTGAATCTTCAAGAAGGTAAATTGGTATCTACAACTAAGGTTCCCCCAACCAACTCAGAATCACTCAGTTGTTTGGTGTAAAGTGTGTTTTTTACAAGGTCTCTGCAGAATTGCTGATGGTAGTTAAGTATTCTTTCAGGCTATATGTAGAACAGCCTCCACTGGGATTACACTCCAAGAAAGTCATTATAGTTTTAACTGTGAAATGTCTCCAAAGCCTTTGCTGTGGTGTACAGTCAGGCAGCAGCTGAATTTAACTAACGATGCTGAACTTCAGTTCTTCAGAACAGGAATCAGATCCGCTGGGACAGAATGCAGAAAACACTAAGACGGTGGAGAAAAAAAAGAGGAGAGAAAAGTTTAATTAGGCTATTTTTCCCATAGCACTTGTAAAACTGCCTAATTTTGAAATTTTGCTGTATCTAACTCAAAAAACTATTTTTTAAAACAGTAAACATGCATTTTTTAAATCCTTATTTGGTGTTTTTTTAACCAGGAAATGTTATTTGTATTTAGTTGATTCCTGGTTCTCTATGCAAATTCAGTTTTCTCCATTATAATTAGCTTCCTCCACCAGCTGCATCACATCGCCACTCTTGCAGCTGACTGATGGGTGAATTGGGTCACCACTTTGGGACACTAAGTGCACAATCTGGACTGCCTATAACAGGTCAGGGCCTTTAAGTGGCTCCCTCCTTCTTTCTTCCTTCCCTTCCGAAACTAGGCCCACAGCATAGAAAGCCCTGCTGTTGAAACAAATATGAACCTCTGCTACATGCATCAACCTAAATAGATCTCACAAACACAGCTGAATAAAAAAATTAAGTTACAGGCTGGGTGTGGTGGCTCACGTCTGTAATCCCAACATTTTGGAAGGCCAAGGTGGGAGGATCTCTTGAGGCCAGGAGTTTGAGATCAGCCTGGGCAACATAGTGAGACCCATGTCTCTACAAAATATTTAAAAATTAGCTGGACATGGTGGCAGACACCTGTAGTCCCAGGTACTTGGAAGGCTAAGGCAGGAGGATCACTTGAGCCCAGGACTGTAGTGAGCTTTGAGATTGCGCCACTGCACTATAGCCTGGGCAAAAGAGTGAGACCCTGTCTCTTAAAAACAAAAAAATTACGTTGTGCAAGAATTCATGAAAAAATGATAGCGCATATATATACACACACACATGAATTGTATAACTTACAAATATATACATATATATAAAATTTGGAAACACATACATTCATAGTATAAATATAGGCAAATAAGGAAATTCAAGATCATGATTACCTCTGGGGGACACAGGTATTCAATTACAGGGGAGAACACAGGGGCTTCAATGCATTGGGTAATGTTTTACTCCCAAAATGAGTGCTTATATCTCCTGATGTACATGGCTGTTTGCGAATTATTCTAGGTACATATCATATATTGTAAAATAGATGTTTTAAAACTACCCCTTTGTCAACATAAAAAGTTCACCAGGCCCTGACTCTCATCCTAACTCTTGAGCACATTCTTTCATGGGTTTGTTACCTGGATTCTCTCTCTAAAGCTGCTTAAGAATGATGACTTCTTGGGTAATCTACCTGATTTTTGTGATTGGGTATCATCCCATGATACTGTCCCTTAGCTTCCCCCCAGAGCTATGAACTACAGTCTACCTGCAAGTTACACTTGGTTTGCTTGCCTCTAGTAAGGCTTCCACGAATAACTAGATACATACTTAAAGGCTACTTTGGGGCTTCCCAGTAACCATAAGGTCAGGCTGACCCCTAAATCTCAGGAGATCTGAAAGGAGAGGATCTTGTCTAGATCCTTCTCAACTTCCACAAACCCCCATATGTTTGTTCTATACAGTGTACACCAAACCAGAACTTTGCTGAAATGACTCAGAACTGAACTGCTTCCTACAGACCTAGAGCCAACCCCCTCTTAAGAAGCTGCTCAGGTCAGTGTGTATTCTTTGGATTTGCTCTAGGTCTTCCCTCCATCTTGAAAGCTCTAGAGGCAACAGGGCCCAGAGTGCTCCAAGGTTGAAAAGAAGAGGAAGCAATTAGTTTAGGACCAACCGGGCTTTTCAGAAAGGTTAATTGTTTGTTTTTTTGCATCACTGTCAACTACAGTCTCCGCAGAGAAAGAACACAGTTGTTTTTTTCCATCCCTTGTGTATCTCATCTGGTTTTGTGATGAAATGGAAAAAAAAAAAAAGAAAACTCAGTGAATGACTATGTTATCATTACAGTCAGCATTCATTGAAGACATATTTTGTGTTTAAAATGTCAGACTTAGACTGTACTCTGTGAATATTTTATAGAATCGTATTCAGAAATTATTCAAGGGGTTGGTAGCTATAAAAATGCTTGACCTGAAGCTTATAGGTATCCCTGCCTTGGGCTATAAATACAAATCTGCTCTCTAAAAATCCAAGAGTCTGGCCTGTGAAGAGAATGAAGGGAGGAAAGTAACACCATGGGTAGCATATGAAGGTGACAGAGAAGATGAGAGATCAAGTAAGAATATAAGAGAAATAAAATTGCCCTGTGAGAGTGTAATTAACAAAATTAGGCCTAAATGAATTTTTATTCTTCTGTACCTGGACCAACAGACTAATATTATCTGAACTGGTATGTAAGTAGGTGGCTAAGGAGATCAGAAGTAGCCAAAACTCTATCAAGTTTTGATTAATCGGAAAAAGGAATTGTGAGGCTAGTCTTAAGCTGTAGTGAAAATCTGTACTTTGTGCTATAAATTTGTCTTTCTGTGTTGTTCTATAATGGAGAAGGGTACCTTAGGATAGAACACAGGCTTAGGACTCCTGTAAGCACACTGTTCAAGCCAGCCCAGCAAACTGGTCAGTTAAAACTTTGCTGCAGGTCCCTAAAAAAAAGCAAAAACAAAAACAAAAAACTGGTAACGTTTCCCTCTCATCTTGTTTTATTTCCTTGGGAGCTTGACCTTTTAACTATGTGGCAGTACTTTCTCTTGGTCTCCACCTTCCAGAGAACAGGAACTTTGGAATTCATGTCATGGTTAGCACTAAAAATTATCTTGAGAAGTTAAAAGCCTTTGCAAGCCCAAAATTGGCTGCTCTAGGCTCCTTCTGGGAAGGGCAATGGAAACTGCCCAATGCTGTAGCTCAGCATCAGAGGCTTCACTGTTTTACAATGGTGGCCCAGGTTCAATTCCGGGATTAGGGAATGAGTCTTTTCCAGTTTGATATCTGTGTGACCTTTGCCATTTGTAGATTCTCTTCCCCTCCATGATGAACAACTTCCGGCTTCACTTCTTGAATTTTTCCTTTCTTTGAGCACCTGGGAGGTTTCCTTTGGTAAAGCTCAGAAGACAGGAATATTGGCCATTTGGCCTGGCTAAAGTTCAGGAATAAGATATTTAAAAGGACTTTTTAAAAAGAGTGCTATGGTTAAAAGTTAGCTTATTTTTAAGTGGATATTCAAGCTCTAACAGCATGAGACTCCTTGGGAAAAACAGAGGAGGCACCACAGACTGGGTTTTGGGAAATACCCGTTTTCTTCATGAAACCCCAGGAATTGGAAGTGGATAGATTCCTTTAAAAATCTAAGATTCTATTCTGTTTTGCATTGCATTATCCAATGTTTTTTACTTTTGGGGAGTCAGAAATTGCTTAGTATTATGAGATAACTTTGGTGTGTAATAACTAGGTAGGAAATATACTTTTGGGGAAGGCTAATGGCAGTTATTGGGGAATATGTGGCTTTTTGCATGTTTAGATCAGAGAAGCATGCTGTTGGCAACCTAGAAGGTTAAAAAAAAAGTCCCCACCCACCACTGAGAGATAAGACTCCCATGGAGATGGGCTGATTCCCTCTTTTTGGGATTCAGGATCTGGCATGAAAATGGGATCGTTAATTTTGTATATCTGTTTTGCCTTCCAGCTGTGCCTGCAAGTTAAGCCCTAGAAACTGCATGCCTTAAAGAGAAATTTAGAAACTGGCAAATGAAAAGTCTTACAATTACTGAATCTTCTCCTGTATGTATATTTATGTGTTGTGTGTGTGTGTGTGATACGTTTAATATCTTTAATTAGTTTAAAAATAAGAGCTTAAATCAAATATTTTGTCAGAAAAGTAAGAAGTGTAATGCCTTTTAGTACATGTGACTTAAGTAATCTTTGGAAAATAAACAGAGTTTAAAGATTATTGATAAAATAAACACATTTGGTCTAAATTTTACAGGTCAGATATTAAGTTTACTAAATGCTTTAAGGTCATAAATTGCTTCTTTGACTTTTGAAAATTGTTCAATTTACCTACTTTAGAGCATTAGATTCTAGATAAGACCTGGGGACATGTGGTGTTAGCCATGCCCCCTAGCTATGCTTGAAAAAGTCACATCTTATCTGTTGTCCTAGGCTCCATACCTAGTACATAACTAAAATCGCTTACTAACCAGATTTTCCACCAAAAGTAAAAATTGCTAAAAGCTAACATTGTAATATGTTATTGAGACAACTGAAGAAACAGTTTTACGTGCAAAGTGTGTAAAGAAACTGAAATGCATTTTTGGTAAAATATTATAAGAAGTCATAGGAATATGGATTTTTTTGCCTAAGAGTTTAAAGGATTGTTTGAAATTAGACACTCAAACACTTGAAGGTTTGAGTGAGCTGTGAAAGGCTTGTGACAAATTAATCTCATAAAAGAAATTCTGTGTGTGAACATACTGGCTAAAGTTAAAGGGGTATTATTCAGTTTTTCCATGAATTGAACATTGGAATATAAGCACAAAAGGTTTTTCTTAGAGCACTAATCTGCTTTTTAACATAAATTTGTAAAGGTTTATAAAAGGTATAAGAATCTTACCTTAAGTCAAATATTAAAATTGGGTGGATATATCTATAAAGTTTTATGAAGGATAGGGTTTAACATTAATAGTACACTAATATAAAAATGACATTTGGCTTATTTGGTATAAAAATCATACAGGAAACATTGTCAACATTGCCACCAAGGTAATCAAATTTCTTTGTCAATCATGTTTTTTGACTGTGGCTGCCCTGAGAAATTTTTGTCATCCACCAACAGTTGTCTTATTTTAGTCCTATTTAAAAGGTGGTTTATAGTCAGCTAAAGGACTCTGACAGGTGTTCTTGAATGCAGGTTTCTGATAACGTTGGGGATTATGACATTAGAATAAATAAAAAAACTTTCAGGACTCTCATGAAAAGCTGAAATGTTAATAAATATCAAGCAGGACAGGAGTTAACTGCATGGATTGAACTAATAGAAGACCAAAGTGATCTTTTGATTTTTTGCTTAAAACATTGCTGATCCTTTGTTTTGTTTTTCAGAGTCGAGACAACTTTTCTTTTGAGCTATTTACAGCTTTTAACAGTCGAGTAAAGTATACTCTTGTGAACAAAATTTGGGGCATATTTGTTTCTCTCTACCTGACTTCTCCAGAATTGGAACCTATTTGTGAGTATTTTTAACTTATGGCAATATAGTTATTTGCATAAGCACAATAAGAATCTGTTTTCTTTTGCAACAGGACACAATTGGAGAAACTGGTTATTTTACCAAGGCTTTGACTGGAGTGGTGCATTTTCCTTTAAGGATTCAAACTTGACTTGCAGAGCTAATAAAAGCCCCTTGGGAAAACTGGCCTTATACCTTCTCTACACATTCCCTGTACAGGGTTTCTGACTTGTGGTAAGTAAAGAATGTCACTTTCTAATAGGTCCAGGAGCTGCAAGTTATCTTGGGACCTCAAGAGGAGAAGAATTGGCTGGGCGCAGTGGCTCACGCCTGTAATCCCAGCATTTTGGGAGGCTGAGGTGGGCAGATCACAAGGTCAGGAGTTCGAGATCAACCTGGCGAACATAGTGAAACCCCCATCTCTACTAAAAATACAAAAAATTAGCAAGGCATGGTGGCAGGCACCGGTAATTCCAGATACTCAGGAAGGTGAGGCAGGAGAGTATCTTGAACTCAAGAGGCAGAGGTTGCAGTTAGCCAAGATCACACTATTGCACTCCAGCCTGGGCAACAAAGTGAAACTCCATTTCAAAAAAAAAAGAAGAATTTATTCATAGATATTTGAGGATATAAACCCATGGCTGGGCTTGGCTTTAAAAAAAGGTATTATTTGAGATTTCTCATGGAACAGAGTTCCATCAAAGCCAATTTAAAACGCCTATGTGAAAAATAATTATTCTTCCTGCACTTTATACAAATAATCAGGATAAGTATAAGACTAAGGATTATTTTGCAATCAAATCGGTCTTACCATGATTTGTCTTTAATACAAATGGAAAACTGGAGAGAGAAAAATTATGTTTCCAGAAGTATGGTACTCCTGTTATTAAACTCTAGTTCTCATCAGTTGTTTTTTTTGTTGTTGTTGTTGTCGTTTTTTTCCTGCAATTTAGACTGACCCTGCTTATTCCTGTGAACCAATTCGTGATGTCTGACTGCATCTCAAAAGACACAAAAGGGATGTGTAATGTAAAAATATGGTTCAATATTCTAATTCTGGGCACATATTGAAATTGGCTAGTGACTCCATATCAGCTTGTTTCCAACAGTTGCCCAGTTCATGGAAAGCCTTCTAATTTAGTTTACTTGGGATAATTTTGCTTATCTTGCTTTACTGTTATGGAATATATTGCTGTTGTACTCTTTGTGTAATAATGCAAAATAAGTTTACTGAAAATTTTCTTAAATTGAATACTTACTAATCTTCCAGATATCACATTTTGTCAGAACTCAAGAGTTATGAATGGCCCTCACGATACTGACAATTTCTGACTGAGCTCCTCTCTACCTTGAATACAAGAGACCCTAATAGTTAGGCAGGAATATCATCACCCCTGTTCAGCATGAAGAAGTTACAGAAGATGGATCTTCATTTCTCTGCAACCCTTAGGATTAAGGATTCTCTTGTAAAAGGGAAGGGGAAAATGTAAGAGGTGTTTGAATCAGAACAACGCCATCTTAAATAGGAGCTGGGTAAAGTGAGGCTGAAACCTACTGGGCTGCATTCCCAGATGGTTAAGTATTCTAAGTCACAGGATGAGACAGGAAGTCAGCACAAGATACAGGTCATAAAGACCTCGTTGATAAAACTGTTTGCAGTAAAGAAGCTGCAAAACCAAGATGGTGATAAGAGTGACCTCTGGTCATCCTCACTGCTACACTCCCACCAGTGCCATGACAGTTTACAGACGCCATGGCAACATCAGGAAGTTACCCTGTATGGTCTAAAAAGGGGAGGCATGAATAATCCACCCCTTGTTTAGCATATAATCCAGAAATAAGCATAAAAATGGACAACCAACAGCCCTCGGGGCTGCTCAGCCTATGGAGTAGCCGTTCTTTTATTCCTTTACTTTCTTAATAAACTTGCTTTCACTGTACTCTATGGACTCACCTCCAATTCTTTCTTGTGTGAGATCCAAGAACCCTCTCTTGGGATCTGGATCAGGACCCCTTTCCAGTAACAGTTGGCTAAGGAGATCAGAAGTAGGCAAAACTCTATCAAGAAAATCAGGATGTTTTCTCCAGAAGGCAGCACTGGACTATGATTATAAATTTAGTAAGATAGAATGCAGTTGATGATAACACAGTCCTTCCAGAGAAATACAGGGTGAAGAAAAGGAGACAGTGAACGAAAGCATAGACAAGGAAGATTTAAGGAGCTAGGTGATGACAGTGCCCATCCAGACTCCAACTAGAGAAAGGGAATGAAAATGAAAATAATTGTTTGTTCCCTGTAGTGCATGTTCCACACTAGGTGATGGAGCCTCATTCTGGGAAATTTTCATGCCATGAATCATTCAAATCATACAGCTAATTCCCCTTGCTCAATCTCACTTCCTCCCAGACACTTTTGATTATAAGTTGGCTTCCCATAGAGCTCTCCCTTGAGGAGTGAATGTTCTGGTCCTGTTTATGGAGTTCTCCATGTTTGGTTTAGTTTGAACCCATTTCAGATCTGTTTGCTGTGTGCTAACCAAATCAAATTTTTCAGCCTTTGCACTGAAGACCAGCATCTGGGCTGCAATGACTTCACCTGAGGATATATCATCATTGCGTATCTCTTTTCAGCTATCTCATACCTCACCTGGAGAATCCCTTACCCATTACACATTTTAATCAAGTAGAGAAAAAATGAGTAATTGATCCTCATTCTTTTAGTTAAATGTGGCTAGTAAACACTAGTCAGATTAGGAGAGTGAAATTCCTTTTTCTTTTATTCTTCAATTCCTAACTTAAACAGATCTCTCTCTTTAAATGTAGATGTAGATTTTTCCCTCTGTGGCCAGTAACCTTGTTGAACTACGCTAAGCTATTTAAAAAGGTGACAAGATGCTTTGTACGTCATTCTGTTGCATTTCAGCATAGATAACTTTGGACAAGTCATTAACTTCTGATTATCAAAAAGATGTGATAATCAAATATTCTCATAGCATCACAAAGGGACATAAGTTTAAAAAGCATCTGTTTTGAGTAACACACACTTAAAAATAATAGGGGCCGATATTTGAATCAAAGGAAAGGGTATGTCTAAATATATCTCATTACTGTGTACTTGAAATGCAGCTTTAAATATAGAATATTTCTGAGAGTGCTCCTAGGATGAAATTAATAGAAATAAAGTTAATTTCCTGTTTGCCTGTCACCATGTGACAACACAAATTAGATGAGTTTTCAGCACACTTACAGACATGTTTAGGATGCTTAGAATACAAGCTAAATCACATATGCAAAATTCCCTTGAGGATGCCTTTCAAATAGAGGAGCAGTCATCCTGCAAGGCAGCTGTGATTGGATTACCACAAGTACAGCAGTCCACATGACTGTCAAAAGGTGAGAACTGCCACGCTGTGGATAGAGATAAAAGTAGTACTTTTACAACGAACCCCAAACTAAATGATTCAAGGATAGATGCTATGAAATTGCAGGCATTTCTTTGCAACAGAGCCATTTCTTCTCACACGGGCAATTCTGTGTGGTACATTACGTGGGAGTGCCATAGTCAAGATTTTTAAAAATTTCACAATGATATTGATTATCCAAATAACAATAGAGAGGCTAACGGTGCCATCAACTTCATACCAATGCTTCAAGAGCAGTATCCTCAGAATGCTCCAAATAATAACCACTAACACTTATTCAACTAATCCTTATGACTTCCTAATGAAAAAAATTGTTATTATTCCTATTTTATAGATGAGAAAACTGAGGCACAGAGATGTTAAGTAACTTGCCCAAGGTCAACTGGTAAGTAATTCAGAACAGTTTGGTTTCAGGGACCCTGCTTGTAACCACTACATTTGAGGCCACACATTGCCTTCATGGAACAACAGTATCCCATGAGATGTTATTAGATATTCTGTGGAATTGTTAACAGTGCTATATTAGTCCATTTTCATACTGCTATGAAGAAATACCTGAGACTGGGTAATTTATTTAAAAAAAAAAAAAGAGCTTTAATGGACTCACATTTCCATATGGCTGGGGAGGTCTCACAATCATGGTGGAAGACAAAGGAGGAGCAAAGGCACATCTTACGTGGTGGCAGGCAAAAGAGCGAGTGCAGGGGAACTGCCCTTTATTAAACCATCAGATCTCATGAGACTTATTCACTATCACAAGAACAGCATGGGAAAACCTGTCCCCATGATTCAATTACCTCCCACCAGGTCCCTCTCACAACACATGGGGATTATGGGAGCTACAATTCAAGAGATTTGGGTGGGGACACAGCCAAACTATATCAAGTGATGTCATT
This sequence comes from Theropithecus gelada, assembly GCF_003255815.1. NCBI lineage: Eukaryota > Metazoa > Chordata > Mammalia > Primates > Cercopithecidae > Theropithecus > Theropithecus gelada. The sequence goes on from NC_037689.1 coordinate 21,171,933, forward strand.
CAACAAAAATTTTGGATACTTAGAGTTAAACCAAGTTAAATATTTTCTTTTTCTACAGAACTTCTCAGAGTCTTTAATGTCCATGTGAATTTTCACAGAACTCTCAGTTTGGAAAAAGGCAAAATGGCAAAAACTGCAATTACTTTTGTGCCAACCTAATATTTAAGATCATTGGTTATTTTCTTGGCATTGTGTATTTTGATATTTTTAAAGAGAAGACTACTTCTACCTTTAAAAATGCTGGCAAAGAGAAAGCCTTAATAAACATTTCAAAAGAGAAAGATTTGGAAAATAAGTTATAAGATACACTTACTTTATAGTGTAATTATCAATAGTAGAAATTTTGCAATAGTCTAAAGTTAGAAGCTGTTAGATTCTATTAGAGTTAGAAGTTCTAGAAGCTGGAAAAGACAACAATACCAATGTTCAATTTTAAAATGAGGCATTTAATATACATGGACATGGAAAATATCTTAAGTTATATTTTGAGCTGAAAATAGACAAGATAATTACACTTTTTAATGCAAATGCTTTTAAAACAATGCAGTAGATATATGCATGTATATAATAAATGTAAATGCATAATAAAAGGCACAGAATAATGCATATTGATCGTGAATCAGGTTGCATATGAAGATGAGAGTTGGATTGTTAGGGGTCAGAGAAGGGATGAACAGGGACTTATTTCCATATTGTTTATTATTTTGGATGTATTCATATAACCATATATTATTTTATGTCTTCAAAAAATTTTCAAGGACCAGTAAGGTGTGGTGACTGACTAGAGTAAGAAGCCAAAGAAAGAAAGAGGCCAAAAATAATGTTAAGAATTGAATCCTAGAAGAATACAGGTGACATTGCTAGGAACATGGAAGCTGAAAAATGTGCTGGCTTCTGTGGGAAATAATGGATTTGGGTTTCAGATATGCTGTGAATTGGGTGACACCACCATGGTTCATCAGCATCATAGTTTTGTGCCTCCAATCTGGCTCTTCTATGTGCAATTCCAAAATACAAATTGATAATTGTTGCTCTTATACTGAATACCCTTTGATGTCTTCCCTTTGCTTTTTAAGAGTTCAAGTTGCTTAATATGGTTTACAAAACCCTTCATGATTTGGCCCTTGCTTACCTCTCTCTAACGTATCTATCCTCTAATCACGCTCAAAATTTCATTCCTCTAAAAAAGCTGTAATCTTCCTCACCTCCAGATCCTCCTATTTGTAAGACTCTGCCTGGAATACTTTCCCCATTTCTCCATCTCCCAATTCCTAAGTATCCACAGGGATCTGCTTAAATGGCTGACTCCTAGTTTAGCTTAGCTATCTATGATAAACTGAATCATGGCTCCCAGAGAAGTCCACGTCCTTATCCCCAGAACCTGTGAATATGTTACCTTAGATGGCAAAACTTTGCAGATGTGATTACGCAAAAGATCTTGAGATGAAGAGATTAGCCTGGATTACATGGGTGATCCCAATGTAATCACAATGGTCCTTATAAGAGTGAGGTAGTAGAGTTAAAGTCAGAAAAGCAGGTGTGACGACACAAGCAGAGGCTGAGGTGATAGGCTTTGAAGTTGGAGGAATAGCCACTAGCCAAGGAATGCAGATGGCCTCTAGAAGCTGGAAAAGACAAGGAAAAAGATTCTCCTGCAGGCTCCAGAAGAAATGCAACCTGCTAACACCATGATTTTAGTCTCTCAAGACTCATTTTGGACTTTTAACCTTCAGAACTCTAAGATAATACATTTGTGTTGTTTTAACACAATATGTTTGTGGTGATTGGTTACAGCAGCAATTGGAAACTCATAGTATCTATTCAATACATTTTCATACTTCTCTTACAGTAACACTGTATCATTTGGGATAGGCTAATACAGCATTATTCAAAGTGTGGCTTGCAGACCAGTGCAGATCTGTAAACTTACGAGTTTGCAATTATATAAGTAAAGAAATTGAGAATAAGCATTTAGAAATGTTTATAGCAATTTGACAGAGTAATTTTAAATCTGTTGCATCTAATGAAAATTTATACTTGAATGTTTATGTATTTCCTGTCTCATTTATCTGCTAATTTATTTAAATTGTATTTTACGAAAATACTATTCTATCCAGGTTGAAAATAAAACAAACAACCTGATCCTTCACCACAGATATTTTGAGCAATACTGGGGTAGACTATGTTGTGACACAAATAACTTGCAAATTGCAACAGCTTGTAACAGCACAGGTTTATTTCATATTTCTTGGTCATGTTATGTATCCCTCAAGAATCCAGGCTGTTTAGGTAGCTACCATCTTGAACACTGCCAGTTGCCACACTAGAGGGAAAAAAGAGTTCTGAAAGGTCTCATTCTAGGAGTTAAATGTCCTGGCCTGGAAGTGAAAAGCATTATTTCTACTTACTACTTACAACTCCTTAAACAGAACTGGTGGTCACTCAGCCCTACCCAGTTACAAGGGGGCCAGTAAATGGTATCCTACCATCTGCCTACAAGAGGAAGAAATCATAAATATTTGGTGAACAATGCTAAGGACTATGCCAAGCACACATCATGCTGATTTAAAATGCTGATTTTAACCAACATGCATTGGTTTTCCCTGCTAATGTCTAAGCTCTGTGGGATATCTCATTTTGTCTTGATCAGCCCTGTATTCTTAACACCTCACAGCTCCTGGCACCATAGTAGGTATTTGAAAATATTGCCAAATGAATAAATTAATGAATTCAATGCAAAATACAACATTTGAGAAGTGGTGCTTAAAATGGAAATTGGAATATAGCCCCTCACCACAAGGCCTGACAAGCAAAACTAAAGACTCCTCAAAGGGCTTCTGCAATACTTGCATACATCTCTTTGTTTGCAGGAGAGATTCATAAATATTGTTGGCAACAGTTGGTCCCTTAGATCATCAATGACAACTATAGGCTCTTCACCTAAAAAATATACACATACATTCTAACGACAAAGGGAGGTAATTTCAGGGGTTTATAAACTGTGGTCACCCGAGGGCTTATGGTCCACAGGGTAAGCACTGCTAATACAACATCTTCAGAATAAAAGACTGACTTTGTGGACTCTCTCAGAGTTGGTGTTGGAAAAAGTGTGGGGTAAGGGAAAGGGTGTGGGCTTTGGAAACTAATGGAATTAAAATTCTACTCCCTGAGAGAATAACATAGACGTGCTACTTTGTCTTTGCATCTCAGTTTATCCATCTGTTAAATGGGCATATTAATATCTACTTCCTGGGTTTGAAGTGAATATTAAAATGAGTTAATGTATAAAAAGTGTCTAGCACAATGCCTGGCACATAACAGATGCTCAGAAAATTTAGACCCCTCCATCCTTTCTATTCTTACTGAAGTTAAGCAATACGTCGTTAAAATGCATCAGTCCAATACAAACCTCCATTCCCTTTGATTCACAAAATACCCAGAGGTCTCTGGCTTCCTAGACTTTCTATTAATAATTTATAAATCTTAACAATTTCTTAGAAACATCATAATTTTTAATTAATACAATTATTAATAATACTAATATTCTTTTTATATGTGATGGCATGCTTGAAGGTTCACAACACAAAGGCAGTGAAAAGAAAACTCAGGATACAAAATTACTTATGCAGTATGGTCCCAATTATATTAAAAGAAATATATATACACACACACACACACACACACACACACACATATATGTATTATAGAAGAAAAAATGAGAAAAATAAGCCAAAATATTAAGTCTATTTCTGGATAGTTATAAGTGTATTGTAATATCTTCTTTATAATTTTATTTATTTATATGTTTTTACAATGAATACATGTTACATATAAAATCAGTTTAAAAACACAGCAAATGGCATTTCTGTCAAAAATATCTTATAGCCATATTACCTCTGCTTCATATGTCATGATACACAATGCATATATCCACTGATTATCAATAATTATCATGCTAGACTACTGAACAGGAAAAGAACAGTATGAGTGCCATATAGTTTTGAAGTTAATAAATCTAGTTCTTAAAGTAATGTTTAATTCACAAAGACATGTTTAGTCTGAAGAAAATATAAAACCAAAGAACAGATAGAATGAGTTATAGAGCTTATAAATGTTCATGCAGTAAACATGTATAAAATCATGTGTCAGAAACTATGTGGGGCCAGGCACAGTGGCTCAGGTCTGTAATCCCAGCTCTTTGGGAGGCCAAAGCAGGTGGATCACCTGAGTTTAGGAGTTTGAAACTAGCCTGGGCAATATAGTGAGATCTCATCTCTGCTATAAATACAAAAGTTAGTTGGGCATAGTGGCACGCACCTGTAGTCCCAGCTACTTGGGAGGCTGAGTAGCTACTTGATCCTGGGAGGTGGAGGGTGCAGTGAGCCAAGATCACACCACTGCACTCCAGCCTAGGCAACAGAGTGAGACTTTGTCTCAAACAAACAAACAAACAAAAAAACAGAAAAAGAAACTATGCTAGATCTAGGGGACACATTCATGAATAATGCATAGGTTCTGTATTCAAGGGGCTTCTCTCTATTTTCTATTATTTTCTGGTGGAGACAAACATAAACATAAAATCACGGTTTCATAAATCCCAATTTTGGCTTCGAGAACATAAAGGAAAAAACAATTAGGAAAAAAAAAGTGGTCATTCTAGGTTGTAAAGACAGCAAATGTGAAAAAGTCATAAGAACACAAAACTAGTCCAGAAGAAATAGTGACTAACTCCAGGTCTGGGGTCTGGGTTAATATTGGAAAGCTAAGAGAAAGGGGGATGTCAGAGTGGGAGGAATTTGGCATCCAAAGAATATGGACTTTATCCAGTGTTTTTCAAACTGTATCTTCAGGAATGTTTTCTTACGAAACACAGCGAAAGAGGCTGAGTGGCCAAGCCTGTGGCGCCGATGCCTGCTTCAAACAGAGCAGCTCCGTTTTCATCTGTTCTATAAGTTGGATTTCCTGGTAGGATTTTACTTGAAGAAAGAATTCCATGACCTTAAGAAGCCTGAAAACTGTTCTCATGCCATCAAGCTGTTGAATGCTTTAAAGCCAAGGAACAGCACAATCGTATTTGAATTTTAGATTTGTTTTTTGAAAGACCAGCACTCAGTGACTGGATGAAAGAGAGGGGAAAGGTCAGGTAGACAAAATGAGGAGGCTCCTGCAGGAGTGCCAGGGAGAGATTAGGAACTAAAGCTGTGGTAGTGGGAAGGGAAATAAGAGTCATTTTTGAGATGTTTTAGAATAATCTCAATAAGATCCAGTGACCTTCTAGATGTGGGTGGTATGGAAGAGAAAAGAGAGCGACTCTGAGGTTTGCACCATGGGGAACTGCAAAGTTTCTTAAATTTTAGTCTGCATAAGAATACCTAAGTAGATTGTTACAAATAGATTTCTGGGTGTCTATCTTCAGAGAGCCTGATTCAGTACCACTGGGGTAAAGCCTAGAAATGTTGATAATAATACTGTTCACAGTGATGAAGAGTACAAGACAAAAAAAGCTGAAAGAGAAAAAAAATAATTAACTGCAATTTAGATATGTTGAGGTCCAGGTACTTATGATGCAACAACAAAGACCTGTCCAGAAGGGCATTTAGAATAGGAAACTTCCAATAGACTGTTCATAGTTTATCAGATGTCTATACTAGAGGTATTTAATTGGGAATCATTGGTGCCTAGATGGTGGATGGTGGCTGATGCCATGCAAGCAAGCGAGATTTCCAGGAAGAGAAGCGAAAGGGGCAAAAGATAGAATCATGAGAAGCAACAATATTTAAAGAATGGACAGAGTGTGGCAGGCCAGGACTCACTAACGCAGGCCTCCATAACAACTGTTTAAGCACTGACTGAGTGGTGAAGTTAAATATTAAAAGCTGATAGAGCCAGTGCCCTTACACAAAGGCTGGAAGGTAACAAAAGCCCACCAAGAGTTTTGCCCAGGCCTTTCCTGGGCCTTGAAGCATGGCAAGATAATGAAGGAATTCTTAACAGGACCCTTTTAGGATTAAACAAACTTTATTGGCGGGCTGAAGAAGCTCCCCAGACCTCCACAAACAAGTTTATTGGGGGTCTGAAGGAACACCCCAGATCTCTATGATTTAGCAGGAGACAAGATAAGGGTAATCACCCCTGGCACATGGACCCATTTAGATTAAGTAAATTTACTGAGGCTCCAGAGGAAGGTCTTCAGGACTCAGAAGAAGTAAATCACTTCTTCTAATCTAAGTTTTTTGACTTTGTAATTTTGAGTTGTACTGGAGATATTTTTCAGCTGTACTCGGTTACAGAAATAAACTTCCTTCTTTCCCAGCTTATCTGAATCTCGTTATTGGACCCTGAGAATAAGCAGCCTGGTCTTCGGTTTGGTCCAGGAACAAGAGGAATAAATGAGATGATGAAAGAGACTGAAGAGGGATGATCAACAGAATGGGAGGAGCAGTTAGTTAAGTCTAATGAACTGGGAGTCAAGTATATCACACAGAGTCAATGATGTAGGTCATTGCTAAGTTCAGATTTCAACTAAACAATCAAGTAAACTGTTAACACCTCCAGCTGCAAGAAGTGTCACACTAAACCCAGAATCTCTGAAAAATGCACCATATCAATACATTCAGCCTATCCAGTGTTATATTACATCTTCCTTGGCCTAACGTTCTAGGTTTCTAATGATATAAATTAGTAAATCCTGGAATTATTTTGGTGTGTAATCTAATCCCATCCAGGTCAGACTTTGTACTTGTTCCCCTGGAGCATGCTGAAAGCTGACCACAGTTGTGGGCCTTGTGGTAATGGGGATTGGTTGGAAGAAGGAAGTGGGTTTTGAGAATGGGTAACCTCTCGCATCAAAAAATGACAACGACAAAAAAATTGGCTGAAAAATTAACCATTAGTTAGGAGATCTAAAGTTGTCATAGACTAAGACATAAGGAAAAAATAGTTCAAGATGGATGTCTGAGAGGATGCTCTGCAATAGAGGCTTGTGGTGCAGGAGACCACCTGAAACATGGAGAATTTTGAAGTCATGCATATTCAGGCATTAACATAGCATAGATCATTTTTGTAGGATTCAAAGTGAGTTAGTGTTGGAAAATAAGCAGAAATGCCTTCATATATGAAGGCATATGAAATGCATGGTCAGACAGCTCTTGAAAGTTCAGTGCTCTGAACAAACACCTTAATGTAAGTAGCTTGAAGGTGAGTGTAAGAAGATACAATATTCTACCTGTAAGTTTGGTGAACCACCATCCAATCCCAATTAACCAAGCTCTCTATATGGATTGCGGATTACTCTTACGGAATCTTGCTTCCAAGATCACAGAGACGTGACCTAACTGAAAAGGCACGAAGGTCTTTTGTGGACACCCACCCATGCTATCACCCAGGAGAGTAGCTTGAAGCTCTAGGGAGATGTATTTTTAAACTAAACATGAAGTTGACCCTCATCTGCCCAGATCTCTCCTCTAGAGGAGGAGTTATACATAAACATAGCCAGCTTGCTGCCCCTTATACTTGGTTAGGATTCCTATAAGTCTGATTGATAATATGTCTGCCACATGTAGCAAGGAGCTGTGGAGAGTAAGATGAACAACATTCTGCTCCTTAAAGGTGGCCTTCCCCCATGGTCTATATTAGAGGTTGGCAAACTTCTATTAAGGAACAGTGAGTAAATATTTTAGATGTTTTGTGCCAAGAGCCAAAACCATAGCTTTTTTGTGGATAATTATGCATCAATCAAGAAAATAAATGTCTACCAATATTTTACCAATGACATTAACAATATAACAATAATAATTGAGTACAGTTATTTCGTAGCATAACTCTACTAAAGAAAAGAATGGAATTTTATGGCACATAACATCTAACTTAAAGTGAGCATTAAAATTAATGATAGTAGGTCTAGTCCATTCCAGACCTACTGAATTGGAATCTAAATTTTAACAAGGTCCCCCAGTGATTTGTACCTTAAAGTTCAAGGCCATTCTGGTCTAGAGTTTCTTAATACTTTTTTGGCTTATATTTTTTATCACTTTAGAGAAGATAGTGAAAGCTGTGTATCCTAGAAAAAGTTCACAAATCATTTGAAGTTCATTCAGGACTCCTACAAGGTCTGTGGCTTTGAGGTTAAGACCCCAAGGATTCTGTTGACACGCCCACCCAGGACAAAAGTGTTCTGAAATTAGATTGTGGTGATGGTTAAACGCACTCTGAATAGACTAGAAAAAAATAAAAAACCATTGAATTGTACACTTCAAATGGGTGAATTGTATAGTATGTACATTATATCTCATAAAAGTTGCTTTTCAAAAAAATAGAATCTCTGAGTTTGTGTTCTATGGATTTCATTTTTTTTTTTTTTTAACGTCCTATGGGGTTCCAATGGACACCTCAAGTGGAGAATTGCAAAGAGTCAGGTTTGGATTCAGGAAGCTCTGAGTTCAAATCCCAGCTTTGGCACTTACTATGTTACAGAAACTAAGTTACTTAACCTCTCTGAACCTCAGTTTCTTTTCATACAGGGTGGAGATAATAATAGAACTAACTTCACGGCGTTTTGAGGAGGATCAAAAGGAACTTCTAATGCAAAATTCCTGGAAGATTCCTTGTCACATTTGATATCTGGGATTCCTCAGATATCAAATGCAAAACCAAAAAATAATTATATGCTTCGCATTATTCAAGTCACAATTAATCACACATGTCATATTATCCATGTTGTACTATATTTTCCACTTAAATGTATATTTTCTGCTCCTTTGTTATACTTGTCTCAATGCTTTTTCCTTATGGGTCATGGTAATAATGGTAGTGAACACTCAGCACTTATATACAAGTTTCAGGCCCTGTTACGAATTCTTGGTTTATACATACGAACAGTTCAATCTTTACATTGTGAAAGGAAAATAAATCTCTGGACCTCAAAATCCCTAAGCTGAAGGGAAAAGTCAAGCTGGGAACTTCACTGGGCAAGCCCACCTCCCATTCTATTCCTAAATAAGATACCTACAAAGATAAAAAAAAGCTACATCCCTTCCTCACAATTTTCTCACAGGGAAATATCTTGTGGACAAAGGACAGAGAGAACTCAAAGTCATCCCTCTGTCACAGAAGACAAATGCGTATCTGATTGCTTCCTTTGCCCTATTTTTTCACCAAGGCAGACCAAGGCATAAGTGACTATTCCTGTAAATTGTACTTATCAAAATCTCAAAAGAATGCAACCATTTGTCTCTTCTCTACCTATGACCTGGAAGCCCCCTCCCTACTTAGAGTTGTCCCGCCTTTCTTGACTGAACCAATGTTCATCTTACCTATACTGATTGATGTCTCTTGCCTCCCTAAAATGTGTAAAACCAAGCTGTGTCCCAATCACCTTGGGCACATGTCGTCAGGACCTCCTGAGGCTGTGTCACGGGCGCATCCACAACCTTGGCAAAATAAACTTTGTAAATCGATTGAGACCTGTCTCAGATACCTTTTGGTTTACAACATCAATCATTTGATTTAGATACTTTCACTATTCCCGTATTACAGGTAGGAAAACCAAGGCAGAGGGAGGTTAAATAACTTGTCCAATGTTAACACAACTTGTAAGTGGTGAAGCTAGATTCTGACTAAGGGGTCTGACTCTATTGACTGTGTTCTTGACCACTATAATATACTGTAGAATTAAACATACATACATATAATATATATGTACACACACAATATTATATATAACATAATATACAACATAACACATAGGGGTGTGTGTGTGTTTAATTTTGTGTTGGTCAAATTTATACCAGTGCCCAGCACTCCCGAAAGAGTTTTATTATATGACAGTGTAAAGAGGATGTAGGATACAACATCAGAGCAGATTGCCCTGACTAAAGAAAGAAATAAAAGCTGCAGCAGTGGTCAGAGTGTAGAGAGGGTAGAGAGGGAAATGAGATAGGGGAGGGCCTGATGCTACCTGGCTTCTGTGAGCAGGAATAGAGGGAGCTAAGCTAGGAGAGGAGGAGTTGGTGGTGGTTGAGGGACTAGGAGGACTGAGGGGGCCAGTAGATCTAGGGACGTTGAGTAATGATGAGGGGCCCAAAGAATGCAGGGTCCCCTTAAGAAAAGATCATGGAGAGGAAACCAATCAGTGAGATGCTGGAGACGGGGTGAGGTCAGTGACAGGTTCACAGATACCAGTATAGATTGGGTGAGTCTGAGAATCAGGAAGAAAAGTAAAAATTGGTGCAGCAGGAAAAAATATCCCATGAAGATGCTTTTGAAAGTTACTTAAGCTGACCAAAGTGACTCTGGTACAGAGCAGGAACTCTGGTTTAAATCTTGGCTCTAACATTTCTGAGAAACATGACTGAACCTCTGTATGCCTTGGTTACACAGAAAACACTTGAATAGTTCTTGAGTCATGGTAAATCCTCAGAAAGTGTGAGCCTTTGCCATTATTATTAGGGGCAGTACTGAACCTACATTTCATGTTTGCTGACCCAGGTTCAATATTTTTCCCAGTATAAACAGTGAAAGATTATCACTAGATGTTATTCTCATTGTTCAGGAACCTACTGTATAGGTCTGACTTGAGCCAATATTTAGTTATATCCTATTGTGCTTAAGTATAAAGCCAGACATATGACTATTATTCACAAGAACAATAATCAGATGGGAATTCACTTGAAAGAAAATCAATAGCTGTTTGGTTGCTGTGTATAACTGATTTAGAAATAACCTTCCTGTGTTTGGAGTTCAAACTCTGTAACAGTCAACAAAAGTAATTAGATGGCAACTGTGAGTAGTTCAAAGCAAGTTAAATTCTTCCTTCTTGAACATGGCTAATGCAAACAGGACATCCCAATCTATATTTTTTCCATATTACTGTCTGGACTTCCTTGTAGTTAAGATCAATAGTATTCTCCCTGTGCTGGTCTCTCAATTAGTGGGAAGTGATTCTTCATCACAAAATGTTTTTTTAGTAATATCTAGTTCTAGTCAAAATACGCAACTTAAAAATTACACATTTGTTTGTGGCCACAGACATCTTTGGATATACCATTATCTGTTGAAAGTTGGGAAAAATGCCTATTTTGCAATAGGCTCTTACTACTTTGTCTGAAAATTGATCTTTGATATAACGTCGCTTGATTTAATGAAATCAATTTCAAAAATTTTAATCATATACTGATTTTAATGTAAGTTCACACAAGGGACTGAAGACTATTGTTGTACATAAATAGCTCTTAGGGGGATATATTAATGGATTTGTCTATACTCTGCTGCTTGTATTAAGTAAACCTGTTTGATATGATCGCTCTTGTTCTCTGTTTACCAAGTGGGCTGTTGCTGAACTTTCGCTTTTATAATCCAGATAAAAGTATATTTGGATTTAAAGTTTATATTTGAACCTAGAACATCATTATCTGATGGCTACTTTCCAAGTTTGATTTCTCTATTGCACACCCCCACCTCCCACCCCAACTCAACTATATTTTCTGGAAAAGTCTACCACTTCCATTCTTAGTAAACATTGTCAATGTTAAATGGTTGTTTAAATCATATTATTTGGTCTTGAGGATTTTACTTGCTTTACAATGATATGTATCTTATAGTTGTTTTGTATTCATTTTCTTGGTTTCCCTCCAAGTCCTGATATTCTCTCGGAAATATTTTTTGACTGCACAACACCAAAACAAAAATGCTACTGAAGTCTATTTACATGAACCAGACGTGTTCTTATTCATTTAAATGAATCAGACATGTTCTTATTGTAGGAACAGAGTGTTTCCTGGCATTCTGTTAGAAAGATTAAATCAAATTAGCCTGGATAAGTCAACTGTTACAAAAATTGGAAACTGCTAAATTAAACTTTAACAAGAGTTACAAGTGGCACTGGGCCTTCTTGGAAATGAAAAAAGTTATTAAGTGTTCGGTGAAGGTAAATTTGATTTTAATATTCTTATTCAGTGAAGAAGAAAATGAACTAAAAGTCTATTAAGTTATTTTTGTAGCTAACACTTAGAGAAAAGTAAAAAAAAAAAAAAAAAAAAGTCCCATTAAACTATGGAGAGAGAACATTTAAATGAACAAGAAGTAGTTAAAATAGGAAATAGAAAACAAACATAGCAAGTCCAAAAATTGAGCCTGAACTTTTGAAATAGTTAGCAAAGACAAAGATGGAAACTCATACATACCCTAGAAAATATCCACACGGGTAGCAGCAGCAGTTAAGTACATGGGTACAACATCAGTTAAGTACAGGGCAAAGCAGTATAATATACTCTCTAGGAAACAGAGGGCATCAGTATTTGAGACCTTTGTTTGATGTTCAGATACAGAATAATGGATGAGAAAAACCAGACTCCTCTTGCACAGCATTACTGGACACTGGATTACTTAGTGTAAATCTTATGTAAGTAATTTTTATCAATTATGAAAAATATGAAACATTTATTACCACTTCTCAAGGAAAACTGGAGATGTAACACGTAACAGCAGTCTAGGACTCCAGAGCATGCCCTCTTAACCAGATTCTAAAACACAGAGTTGCTGATATGATAGCATTCAGTGGTTGAGAAAATTGGCTCTGGTGCTGGGCTGCTTGGGTTTGAAATCTGGTCCAATTACCAATTAACCTCTGTGATCCTCAGTTTATTCTTATGTAAATGGTAGTGGCGATGATGTTGATGATGATGATGTTTATCTCATGAGGTTCTTGTGAAGATTAAATGAGTTAAAAAATTTAAGGCACTTAGAACAACCCTTAGAATATTCTAAGTAGTATTATTATTATTTTTCTTTCTGACATGAAACAATCAAACAAACTAATCTCCAAGTGTATTAGTAAAAATACACACTCTAGGCAATAATCCTATAAATTGTGAGGAATGACATTTCTAAGGGCCCTTGTCCTCTGAAATGCAATAAGCGTATGCTTGTTAAAGAGAGGGATTTCTAGAATATAGAGGACAGTTGAGTCAGCTTTCTCAACATTTGGACATTTAATTGGATACTGACATTTTGATTTCATGATATACTGACATATTTCACAACACAAAAGGGCAACAAAAAGCAAATGTGTCTGAAAGACTGTTATCCCCATTTTTGTGCCCCAAATGGTCGCTCAGAACGATCATACCTCCATCATTTGCTCAGTTCTGTCCCAAATGGCAAGATCTATCTTTTATTTTTTTAATCTGAATCATGAGGGATTCATCTAGGTACATGTGTCCAGTCTGTAGCTCTGTGCTTGCATCCTTGCTGTACCTAATCCTCATCTGGTGGCTCAGTTCTAATACCTGGCTTTCACCTCGTAACCACACTTAGCCTCATAGACCCCCACTACCCCTTACACATTTGCAGAGCACTTACTATGAGCTAGGCACTATTTTAAGTATTTTACATTTACTAACCCTTCTAATCCTACATGACTACTATCAGTAGAAACTATTGTTATCTCCAATTGACAGTGAGGAAACTCAGGAACAGGAAAGCTAACTAAGTTTTCTCAATTTCATGCAGCTGGTAAGTAGCAGAGCTGAGATTCACTCAAGTCATCTGACCGCAAAGTCAACACTCTTGTCCCCAGGGCAATATTATGTCAATAGTGAAGACCTGGGGCTCTGGTCTCTGCTCCTGAGTTATTCTTCCAGCAACAAATCTTACTTTAATATCTGTATAGTGCTTCATATTTCAAAATGATTTCATCTCCATGACCATATTTGTTCCTGTGGCCACTATATGAGACAGGATGAGTCTGAGGAAACTGTGGTTCACAAGAGTACACAGGGGGCAGTGAATGGTAGAATCAAAACTTAAATCTGGCTCTTTGACTACATTCTTTTTACTACCCCCATGATTCTGGGGCTTAGAAAACGAAGATATCCATGAGGTGTGGACTTTCTGATGCAGATGGGGCCTGACCAAAACCTTGAATTGTAGGTAGCTCTTAGACTGAGGGAAAAAAGGATGAAGAAATAGAGAATAAAAGAAAAAAATAATAGAAAAAGGAGATGAGAGAGGATGGCTTCTGGATACATTATAATTAAATAAATGAACGGACTTGGTAGTGGTTCGGATATCGAGAGCAAAGGAAAAGTTAGAAGCAAAATTGACTCCAAGGTTTCAAATGTGAGAAACGAGGAGACCGTTAATGTCATTCACAGAAACAAATGAAAAGAAAGGGGAAGTGGTTTGACATAAAGCTGTGAGTTTGGCTATAATCATGATGAATATCGAGTGATCCTTGGACATACAGTGGGAAAATGTATAGCAGATGGAAAAGATAAGATGTGGAAATGGATGTCTTAGAGGTATCCACTTAGAGGTGATATTTAAAACTAAGGGTTGATGATAAGTTACAGAGAAAGGAAAAACGTAATAGGTTATAGGCTAAATAAATGCTAAACCTTTGAGGGAAACCCAAACTTAAGGAAGAGAAAATGAAAAATAGACAAGAGAGGAAGTGGTAGAAAAGTAGTTGAATAAATAGTATAGAGTCATGGACAACAAGGAAAGAGAAAATTTAAGAACTAGGAATTGATCATGTGTGTCACATACAGTCAAGGGAATTAATAAGATGAGAATTTGGAAAAGTATTCCTTATAGCCCTTATCACACTTGTAATGAAGTATTTGGGTGAGTTAACGTCCTTCCTAACTAGACTGGAGGTACATAAAGGCAGACTTAAGTGTTCCCTGCTGTAACTTCAGTGCTCAGCAATGCCTGATGCATATGTGTCACTAAATAAATATTTATTGAATGGATGAATGAATAAATAAATAAATAAACGTACTTGGATTTCCTAGCAGCACTACAGGTGACCCTTGGAAGTACAGTGTCAATAAAGTGATCAAGATTGATTTTATGTCATAGAGGAATTTGAAAGAAAGATTTTAAAAGAGAAAGTGAGGCAGTAGGGTATGTTTTATTAATCACTTCTTAGAGAAATGTTTTTGTTAAAAGGAGAGAGAGACCAGATCAAGTGAATTTTCTATCCTAGTACACTACATATTTATTATATTTTGTTCCTCTAAGAGCTCCTCCCTATTTTAGATAATCTTCCAGAACGTAAGGTAGCCACAGCAGTTGCTAACTCCGCAAGTAACAGAAGCACCATCTGCTTTTTTGCTGTCTTCAGTAAAATCAAAAGTCCATGGGCTGAGTATGATATTAGATGTAGAGAAACAGAGGTAAAAGGAAATGATGATACTCCCCACAGAAAGAGATAACCAGGAATGGAACCAGGTTGAAGAGAAGTTCTGTGAAATCATGGAAAATGTGTGAATGTATATAGAGGGGTGAGAGAGAAAGAGGATGAGAGAGCACATACAAGTAAGATATGAATGTACAAAAGCATATTTACAAGTAGATTATAAGTAGAATGCATTAAAGATGATTAGCTAAGTGCTTACGCAGGCTGGCAAAATAGTCATAATATATATCATCATATAATAGAGCTTAAGTAAAATGAACTGCTCATTTTACATATTAAAGCTGCATTTCCTTTTCCTTCCCTTAACATACTAAATAATAATGCGGAAGTAATTTCAACAAAAATATTAAATGTGCCTCCAAAAGAAAAGAGGTAGAAACTCAATAATTTTATTCACCAAACCTATCAGAAGACTTTAATGAGTCTGAAAAAATAGAAGGATAACATACCTAATACCCAAACTTAAAATAGCAAAGAATTTCAGGAAATCATAAATACATAGAAAAAGCATGATTCAACAACTAAAAGGCCAGTAAGACATTTTCTCAGATATTAGTTCCCCACATGTAAATATGCATGTATATGTGGGTATGTACATATATATACTGAGGGATGCAAGGACCAATTTAAGGATTTCACTAGAGTCAAATAAAATGGCTTCATGCATTTAAGACCTAGGGTATGAATTGTAACACTTTTGTGTGTAAGCTGTTGTCCAAATAACATATAAACAACTTATTATAAAATGAAAAAATTAAATACTTAATTCCTGTGTTTAAAATACTTTTTAAGGAGACTACTACTTAAGTAGCCTAAATGCATTATTACATGTAAACAATATTTTATACTATTTTGAATCAAATGCTATAAATATACAACTCCTGTCTTCTCCAGGCATATGCTTTTCTCCAAGCATACACATATATTTAGAACAAACAGAAGTTATGTATTAATAGTTGTAAAATTACATTTTTCATTTAAATGAGGAAGATAGTATTGGTAATTAAAACAATCTATATTAAGGATAAATTTTTTAAACCCTGATGCATCTTTTCAGAGTATATTAGTGTTCACAGTTAATATCTCATTTCTGTAAGCTGTTGCAATATCATATTCATGTTGAAATTATTACAGGGTTTTCAGACTTTATTAATCCTTCTACTGAATTTATATCCATACTGGATATTTGTCCTTATCAAAAACCGAACTGAATGTAATAACAATTAAATAATTCCAAATGAAACATCTAAGTTTTCTAATAAATGAAAGAAATTCAGAGCAAGAGGACCATCTATGTTAGAGATGTGAGAGGTTTATATAGACAGGTGTAAGAGATTTATAGCAAAATGATGCAACACTTCTGCTGTGAATTTGACTTTTTTGTCACTAGAAGGCATATTTGTTGCTGGAGGCACTCACTCTTCAGTAGAACCTAGTGCAATGCTTCACTTTGTAGATAGAATCAAGTGTTAATAACAAAAAGATACTTATATTTCCCTCCTCAATCCATTAAACTCATAGCGACCAGTGGCCAAAATGTCCCTTCTGTATGTATTTATCCCTTTTTTATTGTAAAATCCAATATCGAATGGTGGAAGGAGCTGTTTTCTTCCTGACCAGCAAATCCCAGTATTCCCCCACTACACACAAAATACAGAAATCAAGAAATCAGATATCACATTGGAGATCCCTAAACACATTAGTCTTACCTTAATCTGAAGGTTAGACTGTTTTTGTGGGCTTATTTTTCTCTCAGACACACAAACTGTAGAATGCTGGACTACTTGACCCTTGTGAACTACTTGGAGCAAGAACTTGAAAAACCAGCCTCTCATATTCCCACAATCTGTTTACACATTGAACACACCCAGTAGCACAGAGTAATGCTTATCTGTTGCAGACAGCTATTCCAAGAAGAAGGCAGTATCTCTAAAGCTGAGCTTTCAAAAAGGAATGTCTCTGTTGATCAGCAGGGGAAAGGTAACAGGTTTCATCAAAAGCACATTTAAAAACATTTTTGACATGAAGTATTTTTTACACCAGTGTTTTAAAGGTGATTCACTCTTTTAATATTCTTCTACCCCTGGAAAACTCTATTCTCAAAAAACCTGGGAAAAATGTAATAATAACAATGAACACATGTGTGCCAGGCACTGTTGTAAGTGCTTTACATATATCATCTCCAATAATTCTCCAAATGTATTAGGTATGTACTATTATTATCCCCATATTACAATTGAACAAGCTAAGTAGCCTGCCAACAGTCACCTAGTTAGTAAGTGCTGGAGTCAAACGTTAAATCCAGGCACTTAATAACCATAGTCCAGGTATCTAATCATAGCACTGTACTATGTATGTATGACTTTTAGAAGACAAATGTGTAACAGTATGTGAATTCTCAGATGAACATTAGAGAATGAGTGAGGTTTTCTCAGTGCTTGTACGATACTGAATCTTTAGTTGAAGTAATTGAAATTTTTGTTGAGATTACTGCCCCCAAGATGATTACCCATTTACGTTACCATAGCCAGGTCCCTTTTAGCTGCAGCGGGGAACCCCAAAGGTGGTGTCCTGGAGAATCGAAAACATGAGTCCAGCTTGAGGTACCAAGAGAGTTATTACTTTCTTATGTTAAAAAACTCATACCAGAGAAGTCAATACAACACCTTTAAAAAGCTTTAGAGATATATGTTTTGTTCTGTTTTTTTCAGATTGGATGATTACTTTTGATCTGTCTTCAAGCTCACTTGACTCTAGTCATCTCCAAACTAACGTGAGCCCATCTAGTGTGTTATTAATTTCAGTTACTATAATTTTTTAAGTTCTAAAATTTCCATGTGGTTATTTTCATAGTTTCCATTTATCTGCTGAAATTCACTATCTGTACATTCATAAAGATCATATTTTCCTTTCATTCTTTGAAACTATTTTCTGTTTGTTCTTTGAACACATAATAATTGATTTAGTCTTTTTCTATGAAGTTTAACAACTGGACATTTTTGGATCTGTTTTTATTGATTTCTTTTTACAATGGTAGGTGATATTTTCTTGTTTCTTTGCATGTTGAATTTTTTACTGTATATTGGACAATGGGGATCATATAGTGTAAAGACTGAGTTCTGCTATCTCTCTCTGAGGAGTATTAATATTTGTTCTATTAATATTTGGCATTTCCATAGAATTGGTTTGGTTTTGCTAATGTAGTTATGCAGAAAGCCTAAGGTCCTTTCCAAGCCTGATGAATTTGGGGAGAGCAACCTACAAATTCTATCTCCCCTGTAGATCTTGTAAGGGCTGACTTTTAGGATTTTTTATTTGTAATTTTTATGGAAAAATAAAAGGTGTATATATTTATGGGTTACAGAGATATTTTGATACAGGCTTGCAATTTATAAAGATCACATCAGGGTAAATGGGGTATCCATAGCCTCAAGCAATTATCCTTTGTGTTACAAACAATACAATTGTACTCTCTTCATTATTTTAAAATGCACAATTAAATTATTCTTTTTTTACTATAGTCACCCTGTTTTACTAAGAAATACTATGTCTTATTCATTCTTTCTATTTTTGTACCCATTAATCCTCCCTACTTCCCCCCAGCACCTCACTACCCTTCCCAGCCTCTGGTCACCATCTTTTTACTCTCTATCTCCATGAGTTCAATTATCTTAGTTTTCAGCTCCCACAAGTAAGTGAGAATATGCAATTTTTTTTTTTCTGTGTCTGGCTTATTTGACTTGACATAATGACTTTCAGTTCCATCCATGTTGTTGCAAACAACAGAATCTCATTCTTCTTTATAGATGGTAGCACTCCATTGTGTATATGTACCAGAGTTTCTTTATCCATTCATCTGTTGATGGACATTTATATTGCTTTCAAATTTTGTCTATTGTAAAGAGTGCTGCAGTAAACATGGGCATGCAGATATCTCTTGAATATACTGGTTTCCTTTCTTTTGGGTATATCCTTAGCAGTGGGATTGCTGGATCATATGGTAGCTCTATTTTGAATTTTTTGAGGAACCTCCAGACTGTTCTCCATGCAATTGTACTATTTAAATCTAAGGCCTCAAACTATGAAACAACAAAAAGAAAACATTGGGAAACCTCTCTAGGACATTTGACTGGGCAAGAATTTATTGAGTAATACCCCACAAGCACAGGCAACCAAAGCAAACAGGGACAAATGGGATCACATCAAGTTAAAAAGCTCCTGCATAGCAAAGGAAACAATCAACAAAGTGAAGAGCCAACCTACAGAGCAGGAGATAATATTTGCAAACTACCAATCTGACAAGGGATTAATAACCAGAATAATATACAAGGAGCTCAAATAACTCTATAGGGAAAAATCTAATGATCTGATTTAAAAACTGGCAGGGGATCTCAATAGACATTTCTCAAAAGAAGACATACGAACTGCAAAAAGGCATATGGAAAGGTGCTAAACATCAGTGATTATCAGAGAAATGCAAATCAAAACTACAATGAGATGTCATCTTAAAATGGCTTATACCCAAAATGTTAAAGCTAAATGGCTTATACTCAAAAGAAAAGCAATGACAAATGCTGGTGAGGATTTAGAGAAAAGGGAACACTTGTACACTGTTGGTGTGAATATAAATTAGTACAACCACTCTAGAGAATAGTTTGAAGGTTCCTCCAAAAACTCAAAATAGAGCTATTATATGATCCAACAATCCCACTGCTGGGTGTATAACTAAAAGAAAGGAAATCAGTATATCCAAGAGATATCTGCACTCCCATGTTTATTGCAGCACCATTTACAACAGACAAAATTTGAAAACAACCTATATGTCCATCAACAGATGGATAAAGAAAATGTGGTACATATACACAATGGAGTACTACCAAGCCATAAAGAAGAGTGAGATCCTATCATTTGCAACAACATGGAAGGAACTGGAGGGCATTGTGTTAAGTGAAATAGGCCATTCACAGATTGACAAATTTCACATGTTCTCACTTATTTGTGGGAACTAAAAATTGAAATATTTGAAGTCGTGGGGACAAGAGTAGAAGGATGTTTACCAGAGGCTAGGAAGGGTAGTAGGGTGCTGGAAGGGAAGTTGGGAGGGTTAATGGGCGCAAAAAATAGAAAGAATAAATAAGACATTAATTCTTTCTATTTTTTCCATGCTAGTATTTGCTAGCACAATAGAGTGACTATAGTCAAAAATAATTTAATTGTACATTTTAAAATGACTATGAGAGTATAACTGGATTGTTTGTAACACAAGGGATAAATTCTTGAAGTCATGGATACCCCATTTACCCTGATGTGATGATTACGTATTGAAGACCTATATCAAAATATCTCATGTTGATACGGGAGGAGGGCAGGGAAGTGCTGGGTAAGGGAGGGTGTGGTCTCTGGCTAGGGCTCCACCCCCGGGCCTGTGACCAAGAACCTAGGTGAGGACAGGCATTTTTTCCTACCCAAATGTTGCATTTCCCAAGACCACACTGGCCCACCACACCCCCATCCTGTGCTTATAAAAACCCCAAGACCTTTGCAGGTAGAGACACAAGCAGCTGGACGTCAAGAGGAGCACGCTGGCAGAGCACACCGACAGGCACTGGCAGATGCTGGCGGGTTGGCAGGCCATTGACCAGCAGAACAATGTGGAGTTTGGCTGGGGTGGTAGGAGGAGAACCCGGCCACTGAGCGGGTCTGGCTCCAGGGGAAACCCAACTTCCCACTCCATCTCCCTTCTGGCTTCCCTATCTGCTGAGAGCTACTTCCCCTCAATAAAACCTTGCACCTTGCACTCATTCTCCAAACCCATGTGTAATCCAATCCTTCCAGTACACCAGGGCAAGAAACCCCAGGATACAGAAAGACCTCTGTCCTTGCGATAAGTCAGTGGGCCTAATTGAGCTGACTAACAGAAGCTACCTACAGACGGCTAAACTGAAAGAGCTTACTGTAACACATGCCCACTGAGGCTTCATCTGTAAACAGTCACCTTTAGACACTGCCGTGGGGTCAGAGCCCCACAACCTACATCTGCATGCTCCCCTAGGGGTTTGAGCAGCAGGGCACTAAAGGAGTGAGCCACACTCCCATTACAGGCCTGTGAGGGGGACAAGGGAACTTTTCCCATTTCTATGTAACCCATAAATATATACACCTACTAGGTACCCATAACATTTTTTAAAAAATTGACTTTTTGGGCATGGGCTCATCATATCACCCCATAACCACATTTAAGACAATGTTAGTGGACACAGTCAGAATTTCCAGAACACCTTAACTGAGAAGTATTTGTGTTCACACCATGGTTACACAATGTCCAGTGGAACAAGACGTAGGTTTGCAAAGTCTAAGGACCCGTATTATAAAATCAGCCATTTTCTCCCAACCTGTCTGGGCTTCCCCAAATAAAACACAAGTGAAAGTTCTCGAGAGTGAGTTGTTAAGTGAGAGTATTGTCAAGACTCACTATCAAGAGTGAGAGCTCAAAAGTTCTTGTGAGTGCTTTCCTAGAAATCCAAGAGACCCCCCAATATCTTGACATTGAACACATGAGCTTCTTTTTCCCAGAAGAGAATATTAAACACCTTCTATCTTGAGGACTATTTCTAAGGATAAAGGAGAGGAAAGAGCTTCAACAACAGGTGGGATGAACAGCTCTCATCCCTGCTTCGACCTTGAAAGAGCTGATTATCATCTTTGGGCCACAGTGGTCTCAGCTGTAAAATGGAGACCTTAGAAAAAAGTTTGGTCCCTTTTTACCCATTTTCAGTAGATTCTTTCTTAGGAAAAGAGCATAGTCTGGTAACTATATACCTCGGGAAGACCTTTGAAATAATTTTTTCAACCTCATTTTACAGCCACAGAAGCTGATGGTCCCCCAAGTAAATTCTACTGAGGGGACCAGAAGCCAGCTCTTCTGCCCCTCCTTTCACTATTTTCCTCTTTCTTGGCATGAAGACTCCCCTTCACAGTTGAGCTGGTGAATTATTTTCATCCTACATTTCAGAATGCAAGTAACTCCCCACCACAGTGTATAACCTGCCTCCCTGATGCTAACTGGTTTCCTTTACTAGAGTTTGCTTTAATAAGTTAGAGATATTTCCCCATAGTTATTCTAGAACATTAAGAGGAACCAATCTTTTACTCTCATAAAGTCCTTTGGAAGACACACGTTAAGAAAATGCCAAATGCAGATTCTATTTATTGCCTTTCATTACATTTAAATCATACAATACAATAAATTCACTATTCCAGTGTTATACACACTGTGATTTCAGGAACAGTGTATGGCTACAAACTTTTTTATTACTGATTGATTGCAACAGGTACAGGAATTGAATACCACCATTCAGGATCCTTTATAGAAATTTGTCTTTGCCACACATTTAAGTGAGTGAGGTCATCTTATTGGACAGAGTGTATACCAGTCTGAGTGTTGTTAAACTCCAGTGATGATTCAATGGTGAGCCATACACTAGTCATGCACAATAGGACCACATATCATCTCTAAATTAAACAGAACATGAAAAACAGAAAATGGTGGCTTTACACCATACATAGTCTGAGGAGTGCTGCACTGCACTATACTAATTCGAGAAGGAACCCTTCTGAACATTAGAGTTGGAGATTTAAATTACAGTGAGAATAATGAACTCATCTGTAGGAGCCAGGCAGGTACTTTAAGGAATGGGATGAGTCAGTAATTGGATACAATAGGGAAGAGTAAGTGTTGTGGGATCTATTTTTTTTTTTTTTTTTTTTGAGATGGAGTCTTGCTCTGTCGCCCAGGCTGGAGTGCTGTGGCCGGATCTCAGCTCACTGCAAGCTCCGCCTCCCGGGTTCCCGCCATTCTCCTGCCTCAGCCTCCCGAGTAGCTGGGACTACAGGCGCCCGCCACCTCGCCCGGCTAGTTTTTTGTATTTTTTAGTAGAGACGGGGTTTCACCGTGTTAGCCAGGATGGTCTCGATCTCCTGACCTCGTGATCCGCCCGCCTCGGCCTCCCAAAGTGCTGGGATTACAGGCGTGAGCCACTGCGCCCGGCCTGTGTTGTGGGATCTTTAGGGTGTCGTTTTTCTGGCCAGAAATCTCTGTGGCAGGTGGCACCTTTGTCTGAGTTTTGCTCAGTCCTGCTGGGCTCGTTTTGCCCACTCAGCCTGGCAGGCTGTGCTTGGCTCATGTTACCAGCCTGGGTCCCACATCTGCCAAGGGGAAGTAAGGTATGGAACGGCAAGGGGTGTGTGAGCAAGCATGGGGTTCAGCCACCGCACATAGTCAGACATGCCAGCTGCTGCAACAGGGCAGGCAGGCAGCTCCAGATGCCAGAACAGGTGCCGGCTCTCTGTGAGGCTGCCACTGGACCAGAAGCACGACAAGCAGCTTCCACAGCTGGCACCGGGAAACATGGTGGCACCCGGAAGTTTGGAGATGCCAGTGAACCACAGGGCCCCAAAGAGGGAGTGACAGCCCTTGCTCAAGGAGTTCCCAGGTCTGGGCTCCCCGAAGGGGCAAAACTCTTCTCTCCTTCTCTCTGCCTGCAACATGGCAAGCAAGGGGCATGTTTCAACCCTGTTCGTGTTAAAGCTCTTTTAGCCCCACCATTTGACGGGTCCTGAGTTCTTGTCTTGTGACCAGGAAGAATGAGGTACACAGACAAGTGGAGGGTGAGCAAGACAAAGGGGAGCTTTACTGAGCAATAGAAGAGCTCAGTCTCCCACAGAGGGGCAGCTTCTTTCTGCAGCAAAGGTGTCCTGATGAGTGTTCAGCTTCTAGCAGAGAGGAGACCCTGGAGGGGGAAGCTCCTCACTGTAGGCAGGTCTTCCTGTCATCTTCCCAGCTCTCAGCAGAGAGGAGGACCTGGGGCAGCTAGCTCCTCTCTGCAGCTGGTGGTCCCAACATTTGTTCAGCTCTGGCTGAGTCCTCTGACTTTTAAGGGCCTCAGAGGGGAGGAAGTGCATGCTGACTGGCCCATGGGTGGCCATGGGTGGGCCCAGATAAAGCACCACAAATTCCCGCTCCGGTCTGTAGGACTGGCAGTCCAGCCCCCAGCCTTCAGGCCCTTCCTGGCCTGAACATGGGGCCTCACTGTGGATCTTCCACCTAGGAACCTGTCTGCCTCATGCCGCCGTTCATGGCACCCAGGCTGTAGGTGCCAGGGGATGTCTGCAGGCCAGCACCGAGCTGCCCTTGACTCCCCTCATTGGCTTCCTTCCTATGCTTGTCAGAGCCCAAGATCTGGAGGGGGCTAAGGCAGCAGTGAACTGGTGTGTCAGCACTGCCTCAAGCATGTGCGCACGTGGCCTGGCTGTGACAGCACCCGGGATCAGCCCTGACTTTGCTTTGAGATTGGAGTGGGCACTGACAGCAGGGAGAAGCTAAGCAGTGGAAGCAGACATTTCCAAGAGGGTAGGTATGCCTGGGTCTGCAGCCGCGATTTGGGTGGCTGCAGCTGTGTCTGGGAGGGCAAGACTCTTGCCTGCTCCATGTAGTGGGAGGCCTGGGTCCACAACCACCGCGCGGGCAGCTGCGGCTGCAACCAGGGAGCTACTGCCACGCCAATCTGAAAGGGACAGGGCTCCCACTTGTCCCCAGCTCCCACCAGCTCCACAAAGTGTGCAGCCCCGATCATGACTCCCTGCTGCAGCTGGCATGATGGCAGCGGCCACCCCAGATGGGTCACCACTGCCATCATGAGGAATGTAGGAAACGAGATATCTCGTCTTAATGGGGTAGGAGCTAATTATTTCTATCTAACTGTAGCCACATATATACTGAGACATTTTGATTTTCTAAGGAAACCTAGAAATTGAAATTTTCAGATGAAAGATCTAGATTTTTCAATGTTGGCAACAAAATAATTTTCCTTAAAAACATCATTGTAGTCCTAATGATCCCATCTGCTGTCCAGAGGAGGTATGTGAGCTGCCGCTTTGTAATCTGAGCATTGGGAAAATGATGTATTAGATGTTCACAGAAGTACCTCTCTTTCCAGACTCCTATTTTGGGAGTAAGAGAGGTACTCTCTAAGGAGTCAGGCCATCTTCCATAGGCTACATCATGTAGGATCTATCGCATAAAGGGAACAGGAGGCCTGGGCCTTCAAAATGCTTTGCTTCCCAAAAGATGCTCTAGGTGGGAGACCAGCCTGATAACCAGGCCTTGTGTTAAAGCCAACAAAAAGTTGCCTTTACCCTCTAAGTCTCCTGCCCTCAGGCTTGACTCTGGGGCTTGTCTCTCTTCACACATGATGTTTTCTGCAGTCTTGACCTGAGTCTGGCACCGGCCTGCCCTGACACGGCTTATGATCACCGGCCTGGTTGGCAGCCACAGTCACCCCAGCCTCTGTCCTTGCCTACTTGGGCGTTAATTTTCACACTCCCAATAGGGCACTGGCCACCAGTGCCGTCCTGTCCACAGGATAAAGGCCAGAGGGACTCCTTCCTCACCTTTCCCTCCCTCCTGTTAGAAATGCACAAAAGGCCTAAACATGGGTGGGCTCACGCCTTCCCAATGGCAGTGATTCTCTCTGCCTCCCCATCTCCCCTGAGTGTAGGATTCCTTGCACGTGTGGAAGGGGGGTCTGGCAGAGTGCTGCATTAGTCTGAAGCTATGCTGGCTGTGGCCCCCCACGATTCCTCTGAAACCCACGAGCACAGCTGAGCACAATTCTTAAAGGGATGGCGGTCACTCCTGCTGGCTGTCCCATGCCCCTTGATTCTGCAGAGAGCTTGCAACAGGGGCTCATCCAAGGTCAACCTCCAAACTCCACCTCAGACATGAAACAGAGTCTGAAAGAGCCCAGAAGCCCGGGTCCTTACAAGGTCAGAGTGACCGTTAGTGTTGACGACTGCATACACTGTAAGGTGACCACCTGACTGCACAGAGGGACTCACCCGCCACGGGCCACCCACCTACTATGGCTTCTCCTGCCTTGAATGAAGTCCTCAGATGTGCATTCCAGTGAAGTATCCAGGACATTATGTCTAGCTCTACAATAAGCCACAGCCATAAGCAACATCAACAGCTTTTGAACACCAGACAGCTACGTAGCCAATATGTCAAGATCTGAGGAAAATACTCAGTTCGCTACCATTACCCATCCTAGAGGCACTCACTTCTGACTGGAGGACACTGGACTAGCAGGAACACATACCCTGAAACCAAAGATGTTTCACTTTGGCAAGGGGAGGGGATGCTGCTGTCACCATGATGTGATCAGCTGAAGGAGACTCGCTACCTGCAGATGCTGGAGAGACGCCTGCTTGCTTCTCAAATGCACAGAGGAGAAAGTGACGATCTGAGCTAAGGCTGGGAATGCTCTATAGCTCTCCATAAGGAATCACCCAGTGGTGGGGTGGGCATCTTCACAATGAGTTGCCTGGGAATATGAGGTTCAGTGGACATCACGTGGCAAGAAAGGCTTCTGGGATTCAGACAAGCACATTTCCCAAATGACCCTAAGGACAACCCCAACACAATCTCCATGTAAATCCCCTGTCCCATGAATTCATGCCAGCCAGTGTGCCCCCCCTCCACCCACCCCTGTGGCCACCGCCCTCTGACTTCAGACCTTTGCTATCCTGAATAAAGCCTCCCGCACCTCAGTCAGAGTCTGCAGCTCCACCCCAGGCCCCAGCATCAGGCTGGGAATTCAGCAAGCCTCAGAGGCCCCCAGCCAACTCCCCGGCCTCACAAGGCCTTCCTGTTCAGAGGCAATGAGGAAGTCTCGGTGTCTTTATCCCAGCCAGTTCCTCCCCACAGGGCCCGTGCCCTCACCACCACCATTGGAAACTGCCCCCTCTGAATCACTGATTCAAACACTCCACACTGGCCACCCCTTCCCCCACTTCAGTTCTCTGGGGATAGTTTCTCCTAGATGTCTCACAGGCACCTCCAACCCAAAGCGGTGGAAACTGAGAGGAGTCAGGAGCACCGTCATGCATTTACACAGTTTAATAGCTTGGGCAGATGGAAGCAACCTGGGGTCTTTCATCTGTGGGAATTTTGGCATTGGGAGGAGGTTGCCGATGAAGTCCTGCACAGCTCCGAAACTCAGGAATCCTTACTCCTCCTTCTCCTCCTCCTCCTCCTCCTCCTCCTTCCCCCCCTCACCGCCACCTCCTCCTCCTCCTCCTGCTCCTTCTCCTCCTCTTCCTCCTCCTCCTCCTCCTCCTCCTCGGGTTGGGGCATTTCTTCTTCCTGAGAGTGGGTGTCATCTTCCAACTCCAAGAGCCATCTGAGCTGTTCATCCTTTTGCAGTGCCCTCTTCACGTGTTCTGGAGTGATGCACACCCTGTGGCTATTCTCGGCCTCCTTGCCCAGCCTTCTCCAGGATGTTGGCTGTCAGGTACTCGAGAACACCAGCCGGGAAAACAGGTGTGGTTGAGCTCAGGCGCCGGGCATACTGACCTTCTCGCAGGCAGCGTTCCAAGTTGCTGGCAGGAAACTGCAGCTCTGCTCTTCTGGAACAGGAAAGGCGTTGTCTCCTAGGCCTACGGAGCGTTTGTTTCCAGCCATGAGGATTGCTGTGTTTTGCCCCAATTGGCACAGCTTGATTTTCCTGCTGGCCTGAGCCTGTCAAGGTACCAGTGCTTATTGCTGCCCACTGTATCCCTATGCTGCAGCCCCTCATTGGTCAGGGGTTGCCTTTGTGACAACCTCCACTTTTTGATGTCATTGGTGTCCATTGGTCTCTGATCAGGCCTCAGCCTAGAAAAGCCTATGAGAGGGACCTGGTTGCCCTAGTAACTGGAGCTTCTTTTTGAAAGGAACCTGGTCGCCCTAGTAACTGGAACTTCTTTCTGAGAGGAACCTGGTCGCCCTAGTAACTGGAACTTCTTTTTGAGAGGAACCTGGTCGCCCTAGTAACTGGAACTTCTTTTTGAGAGGAACCCGGTTGCCTTAGTAGCTGGAACTTCTTTTTAAGGAAAGGCTCATATTTTAACATTTTAGCAAAAAGTTGTCTCAATGAAAGTATTGTCCCGTCTTTAGGACACCACTCCAGATTCTTTAAGTTTAGCCTTGCATTGTCTGTGAGCTAATTTACATTCCCCCTAGAAGCTGTAAGTCACTTACAGTAGTGTTCACGGCCTTGCCCCCGATTTTGCCTCCCTGTATACATTCATGATCAATATTCCTATGTTTATTCTTTGAATTGTCTTTTGAATGGCTTATAATATCTGAAAATTTCCTCATGAGTTAACCGATTGTTTCAACGCATTTCCATATCATAGGTGTTTCAGTGTTACGATTTTACTCTGTTGGAAAATACCTTTTACCTGTTTTTAAAGGTCACAATGTTATACCCAGTGGATTCATCTGTCAGAGCTAGGCAAACTTGGTGACAGAGATGTGTACCTCATGCTCGGTTAAACCCAGCAATGTCTTTGCTTGCCCCATCTAGGTGACTGCAAAGCCCAAATAGGTCTTTGTTCATTGTGTTTTTCGAATTTTAGTTTCAACATTTAATTTTGATTTCAGTATTTGTCTCTACTAATTTTGTATTTTTTGTTGTTGTTGTTGTTCATCGATATTAGGTAACTTATTTGCATTGTTGACCAAATGGTTGGGAATTCAGTTTTAGGATCTGACCATCTGGAGAGTTGTGTAAATGAGTTAATGATTCACAGAAATCCAGTCTGTTGTGTAAAAGACAACAGAAAATCTGGTTTGACG
Source organism: Theropithecus gelada (assembly GCF_003255815.1). Taxonomy (NCBI): domain Eukaryota; kingdom Metazoa; phylum Chordata; class Mammalia; order Primates; family Cercopithecidae; genus Theropithecus; species Theropithecus gelada. The sequence continues at coordinate 21,200,810 of NC_037689.1, forward strand.
GTCTTTTTATTTGTCCATTTGTCTATTTGTGGCTCAAATCAATTAAGAATTTTATACTCTCTTAGAGGAGAACAGTATATATATATATATATATATATTTGGATCAGAGAACTTTACTGTTTCTATTTACACTTGACTCATGGTTGAAATTGTGGAACTGAAGCTCTAAGCTCTATTTCTCTGTGCCTATATATCTATGTGCTTGTAATTCTGAAATAACTCCACCTCTGATTGTGTGATTATGTAAAGTTTTCCTGCCTCTGGATGGTATTGACGTATTGGATTATAAAGTCTCTTTTGCTTACATAAATTAAATATTCCCAAATTCCTCCTGTCTCTCCACAGGGCTCAGCAGGATGTGGTTCTCACAGCCAGTGGCCTAAGTCCCCAGCGGTCACCTGAGAACCAGGCCCACTGCACCTTAGGGAAGCCTGCCTACAGGTCTGCTGTTAGGGAAGAAAGGAGATGCAGCTGTTTATTAAGGGCGACCTTGTGCATGCACCGTGTGGAGGAGCCGTTTATAGGCACAAGTAGACTCGATTTTGGGAAAACCCACAGATGGAGAGACTCTTATTATCCCCATCTTACACATGAGGAGACCTGCTCAGAGGTAGTAATTGAAGGTCTAATATCACATGTCCAGGAAGTGGTGAACTGGGATCTGAAACCCAGGCCCTCAGCTCCCACTGTGGGAGCTGCCTGTGCAGCCTCTGACCAATCCTCTGTGAAAGGCCAGCAGGCAGCAGACTGTGGCACCCAAGGACCCAAGGAACAGGTGGAAACCTCAAATGCGGGCATTCACAGGCGAGGGGACAGATTGCTACAACGTTTGATGTGACACCTCTTTTAAACTTAGCACAGAGCAGGAAGTTTTGAAAAGGATTGCACATGCTTTAGAGGCCGTCACTTGGGACAGAATTATTTCTATACCTCTTAAAACATGTATTGAGTCACTAATAATTCTTTGGTGCTCTATGCAATATATAGTAATTATAATGAATAGGTATTTAATTTAAAAATGAAATTGTTAATTGTGTTTTAAATGAAATACATATATAATTAAGCTGATTCATTAATAATTAACAACCATTAAGAACTTCTTGAATTGCCCATCTTAGGCCAGATCATAAGTGTTATGTATTATTATGATTTATTTTACCAGTGTCCTGAAGAGAGGACAGAAAGATATATTCACAGCACTAGCTACTAATCCCTGTCTCAAATCCTCTTTCATAATAAGTCAGGGCATAAAGAAATAAGAAATGAAATCCAGCAGGCCATCATTTCTTTTTTGCATTTTTCATCATGGTTTCTCCTTCACTCTCAATCTCCATGTAAAGTCCCTATCCCATGAACTTCATGCCAGCCAGTGTGCCCCCTCTCCACCCGCCCCTGTGGCCACCACCCTCTGCCTCCTGCACCTCAGCCAGAGTCTGCAGCTCCACCCCAGGCCCCAGCATCAGGCTGGGAATTCAGCAAGCCTCAGAGGCCCCCAGCCAACTCCCCGGTCTCACAAGGCCTTCCTGTTCAGAGGCAATGAGGAAGTCTCGGTGTCTTTATCCCAGCCAGTTCCTCCCCACAGGGCCCGTGCCCTCTCTGTCACCGTTGGAAACTGCCCCCTCTAAATCACTGATTCAAACACTCCACACTGGCCACCACTTCCCGCCCCCCCTACTTCAGCTCTCTGGGGATAGCTTCTCCTTGATGTCTCACAGACACCTACAACCCAAAGAGACGGAAACTGGAAGGAGTCAGAAACATACTCATGGATTTACATCCTTTAGTAGCACTTGTTGATGACAGCAGCAGATATTCCTCAGCTGTGACACATTTTTGCCCTGGCTAAGCCTGTGAGGATCCCCTCAAGGCTCTGGGACCCAGTCTTCAGTCATTCTTTCCGGATTTGGGCATCTCATCAAACACAAAGCGGGTTCCATCACTCTCAGTGCGGTGGGGCTCATGGTGGTTGTCCACTTCTCTCTCCCCATCTTGTGAAGTGTTGCGCATTCTGCCATTGTTGATGACCTCCAAGCCTACCTGCTCCACGATGTAGTCAGCAAGGCAATCGAGCAGGGTAAGGAGGATATTTATTGTGGAGGAACTCTGGCTTTGGGCATCTTGTTCATCTTGCACAACTCGGTCCACGAAGCTCATAGGGACCCGCAGCTCATTTCTAGACCGGTCTTGAGTCTGGTTGTTATTTGTAGAGGAGTTCTTACGGTTATTTTTCTCTGACATGATATTTGCTGGGTTTGGCTCTGATCAGCTCTGCTTGATTCTCCAGCTCAAGTAGGTCTCTGAGGACACTGGTGCTGCCTATTGTATCCCTCTGCTCCAGGCCCTGATTGGTCAGGGAGCTAGCTGCCTTTGTGACATCCGTAGGCTTTGTGATTTCATTGGTGTCCACTGGTCCCTGATCAGACCTCAGCTTAGAAATGTCTGTGACACTGATCTAGTCACCCTAATGACTGAACCCTGATTTTGAGGGAACTATAACTCTCTACCTGATTTTGACATTATAAAAACAAAAGTGTTTTTCAATGGAAAACTTTTCTCTATCTTTAGGACACCACTGCAGGTTATCTGATTCTAGCCTTACATTATCTGTGAAGTCTTTTATAGCCTTTTGTTAGTTGTAGGCTGCTGATACATGTACAGTATATTCTTTAGTAGAGGTTCAGTTGGTCTTCACCTTATGAAACCAGTTTTGCCTCCATGTGCACAATCATTTAATATTACTGATGAATATTCCCATATTGACTCTTTGGTTTCCCTTTAGAAGCAGTCATAACATCTTTTTCTTTTAGCATGTGTTCATTTCGTATCTGTATGAGTGTCATGATTTTACCCTATTTGAAAAATGCATTTTATTTATTTTTTTTTATTTTTATTTTTTATTATTATACTTTAAGTTCTAGGGTACATGTGCACAATGTGCAGGTTTGTTATATATGTATACATGTGCCATGTTGGTGTGCTGCACCCATTAACTCGTCATTTACATTAAGTATATCTCCTAATGCTATCCCTGCCCCCTCCCCCCTCCCCACAATAGGCCCCGGTGTGTGATGTTCCCCTTCCTGTGTCCAAGTGATCTCATTCTTCAATTCCCACCTATGAGTGAGAACATGCAGCGTTTGGCTTTCTGTTCTTGCGATAGTTTGCTGAGAATGATGGTTTCCAGCTGCATCCATGTCCCTACAAAGGACATGAACTCATCCTTTTTTATGGCTGCATAGTATTCCATGGTGTATATGTGCCACATTTTCTTAATCCAGTCTGTCATTGATGGACATTTGGGTTGATTCCAAGTCTTTGCTATTGTGAATAGTGCCACAATAAACATACATGTGTATGTGTCTTTATAGCAGCATGATTTATAATCCTTTGGGTATATCCCCAGTAATGGGATGGCTGGGTCAAATGGTATTTCTAGTTCTAGATCCTTGAGGAATCGCCACACTGTTTTCCACAATGGTTGAAAAATAAATTTTAATCATTTTTCAATTAATAATAAGATGCTCAATAAGTTTACCTGTCAGTGCCAGGTAAGCAGTTGATAGAGAAGTGCATCTTGTGCTCAGTTTAAGCCCAGATGTGTATTTCTTGTCTCTCCTAGGTGAAGCAAAAGCACAAAGAGATGTTTCTTTTCTATTATTTAATTTTCCTCTCTAGCAATTCTGTGTTTTCCCTTTGACTTTGGTTCATTTATAGCCAATAACTTTGCCATTCCATAGGGGAAAACGTGGAAAGAACAAAAGAGTCTCAAATCCAAACAATTTCAAAATCCAACCATTAGGTTTCAAGGCCTGGGAATATTCTATGACTTGAGACTCCTCCCTTTGATCGCTCTGATCCTATGACTTCACCTGGGGTCATAAATCTGCCCTCTGGCCTCTAGGTTCTGCCCTCAGTCATTGTTCCTTTATTTTGAATGGTAGCATATGTTTACAGCTGAGTAGTTTTATCAGCCTACTTTCTCCTGTCAAATTTTGGGAGTCCTATGGCCTTCTTTCATTTCTTCCTTAATTTGTCCCTTTTAGTCTAAGCTGGCATTGTTTCTGCTGATATAACATTCTCAAAAACTTATAGGTCTTTTAGGTATGTCATGGGGATTCATGTGATTAGACAAGAGGTTTCTTCAAGATCCCTCATAGACAATCCCTTGCTTATTCTGAGAAGCACACCCCATATCTCTTCAAAACACCATCTGTGTGATTGAATACTTTGATCTGTTGATCCCTTAAAGGCACTAGCAAAAGGATGTCTAGCCATGCCCTTGATTTTATCTCTGGAGGATGATTTCGTGGCAATGAATTTCCTAATTTTGGTGTCTTTTTGCAATCTGGATAGGCTGAAAATTTCTCATATCATTGAATCCTGCTTTCTTTTTGCTTAACAGTTCTTCCCTCAATTTATGTCTTTCCTCTAGCATTTTACTATAAGCAGCAATAAAAGCAGGCCATTCATTTAATCCTTTGCATGAAAATCTGCTCAGCTAAATATTCAAGTTCATTGCTTACAAGTCCTGCTTTCCACATAATTGTAGGGCACAAGTCAGCTACGATTTCTGATGCTATCTAACACAAACTCCCTTTTCCAATACTATGTTACTAATTTCTTTCTAAGCCTTCACCAGCAACACCTTCGACATTTTATCTCTATCAATAGTTTGTTTATGATAATTTAGGTGTTCTCTAAGACAATATAGACTTTCTCTACTGTGCTCCTCATGTCTGAGCTCTCACCAGGAACACTTTGAACATTCATATTTCTACTAATGATCTGTTCAACATAATCTAGGGTTGTTATATAATGCTCCTGAAAATTATTCCAGTCTATAGCTATTATCCAGTTGCAAAACCACTTCCACATTTTTAGATATTTGTTATAGCAGCAACCCACTTCCAGGGACCAAAAATTGTAATAGATCCCTATGGCTGCTATAATGCTGTAAATCTGGTAGCTTTAAAATACATGCATTTAGTATCTTTCAAACCTGGAGGTCAGAAGTCCAAAATCAGTTTCACTAGGCTGAAAATAAAGTGTCAACATTGCCATGCTCCCTCTGGGGACCCTAAAGGATAGTCTGTTTCCTTGTCTTTCCCAGCTCCTAGAGCTGCATTCCTTATCTCATGGACCCCTTCCTTCCTATTTACAGCCAGCAGCATAGTATTTTTCTTCAGTAGTCACATTTCCTTCTTCTGTGTCAAATCCACCTCTGCCTCCCTCTTTTAAGAACGTGTGTGATTGCCTTTAAGTTCTATCAGATAATACAGAATAATCTCCCATCTTCCACAATCATCTCTGTGAATTCTCTTTTTCCATATAAGGCAACTTCATAAGTGCAAGGGGTTAGGATCGAAGTACCTTTGGGGACCATTATTCAGCCTACCATGGGAGTTATTCCCAGGAAACTCTGGCAGGGAAGAGAGGAACTGAGACAGAGAAGGAAAGGAAGCAAACAAAGTATTTGTTATCAAGCAGCTAATGTTACTGAAAAACTTTAGAGAACCATGTAGAAAACACATCTTCCAGGGGGCAGATGATGCCCCACTGTTCTGGACTGTCATATTATTGAGCACAATGGACTCTGGTGACCTAATGAAAGGTCTCACACAAAGAAATAAAGGCTCTGACATTTGAAAGTCAGGCAAATATCTACTTAAATGGTATGAGCTGTTGGAGTATGGACAGGGCACTGACAACATCTTCTACACCAAGAAATGTTTGTATACCCTCCTAATAAAGCTTTTCATTTTCTTCTTACCTCATGCCTGCTGTTTCATCCTTTCATGTAGCTACCTGGCATCAGACACTGAGGAAGACGCTGGATATTCAATGCTAAGCAAAATAGGTATTATCTCATCTGTATGAAACATTCAGTCTAGTAGGAAAGACAGATGTTAAAACAAACACCCAAACAAATATGTATTTCAAACTTACTGTGCATGATCAAAAGCAGTTTATAAACTTTAGCACTATTGACATTTTGGACTGAATAATTCTTTGTTTTGTGGTGGAAAGGCTGCTCCTGGTATAAAAGGACAGCAGTACCTTGGCCCCTATCCACTAGATAGTAGCATCTTCCGGCTGTGATGCCAAAAAGTAGCTAGGGGACAAAATTATTCTCAATTGATAATCACTTATTTACGTTTAAAATGTTACTTTTAGATGTAGTGAGGGGATGTAATCTACATAGGGTTATGAAGGAATGTCGAAATGACATTGAACCTTAGAACTGTCACAAGAATAAGGAATGAGTCAGAGAAGTGGTAAGAAAAATAAAATTCCAGAAGGTAGCATGGACAAATCCCCAGACTGGTAAAGTATTTGGCGTGTTTTAAATGAAAGCTAGTAAGTATGCTGAACCTGAGTGCAAAAAATGAGAGTGGTTTAAGATGACCTTGTATTCATCCCCAAGCAATGAAGAATCTGAACTTATAGACGTCCTGGCAGTTGGATCCATCTCTCAAATGTGAATGAACATGAACATAATTTATGTATTTTTATGAACTATTGATAAAACACAAAAAGATTCTGAGAGGGCAAGAGTGCAAAATAAATGATTGTAATACTTTATAGCAGATTATTTTCAGAAGTGCCCACAGTTATCCCATCCTCTGTATCTACTCTGAGTATTCATATTTTTAAAATGTGACTTTGCAGCTCATCCAATAAAGACATTGTGCTGACCTTCTCACCTCTTAAATCTGAGCTGGCCTTCCCACATACTTAGAAAAATAAGATGGGGAAGTGATGGTGGGATAGTAATGGGCCTGGTTCCCAAAAAACTTTGTACTCTTTCACTCTCACTTTAAACATCTACATTTGTCATGTCAACAAGCATGAGCTAACTTGCTGGAGGACGAGAGACCATGTGGACTGAGTCAAGTCAGTCCAGTTGTCCCCTCTAAGGTCTGAGATAAGTGAGCCCAGCCATGATCAGTGTACTAGTCCGTTCTCATGGTGCTATAAAGAAATACCCGAGACTGGGTAATTTACACAGAAAAGGGGTTTCATTAACTTGCAGTTCTGCATAACTGGGGAGGCCTTAGGTAACTGACAATCATAGCAGAAGGCATCTCGTCAAAGAGTCGCAGGAGAGAGAATGAGTGCCACCAGGGGAAATGCCAAACACTTATAAAACTGTCAGATCTCATGAAAACTCACTCACTATCATGAGAATAGCATAGAAGAAACTGCACCCATGATTCAAGTACCTCCCACTGGGTCCCTCCCACTGGGTCCCTCCCACCACACTTCAGGATTATGGGAAATACAACTCAAGATGAGATTTGGGTGGGGACACAGTCAAACCATATCATCCCACCCCTGGCCCTTCCCAAATCTCATGTCCTCACAATTCAAAACAAAATCATGCCTTCCCAGAAGTCCCTCAAAGTCTTAATTCATTCCAGCATTAACCCAAAAGTGCAAGTCCAAAGTCTTATCTGAGACAAGGCAAGTCCCTTTTTCCTATGATCCTGTAAACTCAAAAGCAAGTTAGTTACTTCCTAGATACAATGGGAGTACAGGCTTTGGGTAAATACACCCATTCCAGATGGAATAAATTGGCCAAAACAAAGAGGTTACAGGCCCCATGCAAGTCCGAAATCCAATAGGGCAGTCATTAAACCTTAAAGTTCTGAAATTATCTCCTTTGATTCCATGTCTCACATCCAGGGCATGCTGATGCAAGAGATGGGCTCCCACAGCCTTGGGCAGTTCCACACCTGTGGTTTTGAAGGGCATAGCTCCCTTCCCAGCTGTTTTCATGGGCTGGCATTGAGTGTCTGCAACTTTTCCAGGCACACAGTGCAAGCTGTTGGTACATCTACCATTCTGGGGTCTGGAGGACAGTGGCCATCTTCTCACAATTCCACCAGGCAGTGGCCCAGTGAGGAAACCGTGTGGAGACTCCAATCCCACATTTCCCTTCCACACTGCCCTAGCACAGATTCTCTACAAAGGCTCCAGCCCTGCAGCAAACTTCTGCTGGGACATCTAGGTTTTTCCATATATCCTCTGAAATCACACTTGATCTTAGCCAAAAGGCCGAGAAGCGATATATCCTCTGAAATCTAAGTGGAGGTTCCCAAACCTCAAATTCTTGACTTCTGTGCACATGCAGGCCCCACATCACATGGAAACTGCCAAGGTTTGGGGCTTGTACCCTCTGAAGCAATGTCCCAAGCTGTATCTTGGCCCCTTTCAGCCACGGCTGGAGCTGAAAGCAGCTGGGATGCAGGACACCATGTCCCAAGGCTGCACAGAGCAGGGGGCCCTTGGTCCTGGCCCACAAAATCATTTTTCCCTCCCAGGCTTCCAGGCCTTTGATGGGAGGGGCTGCTGTGAAGGTCTCTGACATGCCGTGGAGAAATTGTCCTCATTGTCTTGGGTATTAACATTTGGCTCCTCATTACTTATGCAAATTTCTGCAGCCAGCTTGAATTTCTCCCCAGAAAATGGGTTTTTCTTTTCTATTGCATCATCAAGCTGCAAATTTTCCAGTCTTTTATGTTCTGCTTCCCCTTGAATGCTTTCCACTTAGAAATTTCTTCTGCCAGATACCCTAAATCATGTCTCTCAATTCAAAGTCCCACACATCTCTAGGGCAGGGGCAAAATGCCACCAGTCTCTTTGCATAGCAAGAGTGACCTTTACTCCAGTTCTCAGCAAGTTCCTCATCTCCATCTGAGAACACCTCAGCCTGGAATTCATTGTCCATATCACTATCAGCATTTTGGTCAAAGCCATTCAACAAGTCTCTAGGAAATTCTAAACTTTCCCACATCTTCCTGTCTTCTTCTGAGCCCTCCAAGCTATTCCAACCTCTGCTTGTTACCCAGTTCCAAAGTTGCTTCACATTTTTGGGTATCCTTATAGCAGTATCCCACCCCCAGTACCAATTTACTGTATCAGTCCATTCTCATGCTGCTATGGAAAAATACCTGTTACTGGGTAATTAATAAAGAAAAGAGGTTTAATTGACTCACAGTTCCACATAACTGGGAAGGGGTCAGGAAACTATGGCAAAGCAAACTAAATATGGCCTGAGAAGGACTCTGTACTTCTATATCACAGTCCTTGTGGATGAACTGCAAGGACTCAAATATATGAACTTAATAGGTAGACAAGATTGAAAACCTAACTTAGGAGTATCCACTTGTAAGAATAGCTGGGCCCTGGCCAATCCCAACAGCTGTACTGCTACCCCTCATACACTGTTGAGTGTTCAAACTGTGTTCAATTAAGGCAAACTCTGAGCTGTAACCAATCCAGTTGTTTCTGTACCTCACTTCTGATTTCTGTATGTCACTTCCCTTTTTTGTCTATAACTTTGCTCTGATCATGAGACATTCCTGGAGTTTCTCTGAATCTGCTATGATTCTGGGAGCTACCTGATTCGTGAATCTTTCATTGCTGAATGAACTCCTTTAAATTTAATTTGGATGAAGTTTTTCTTTCAACAGATGATGTCAGAAGCATGGTCCAAAGTAGAGCTTTAATGACCTCCAGGAGTGCTGAGTGAAGAAGCAAGGTACTTGCTGGACCCACTTGTGTCCTTTGATCTCTGAGTGCCTGGGGATCATGATAAGTTCTCTTTTGGATTTTGGAACTCCACAGATTTGTGTTTTGAGATCTCTGAATTTCTTTGAGCAAATTTATCTTCCAGATTGGGTTTGGAAGTCACGACAGGAACGGTACTGGGTTCGGGATTGTATTGAATCCGATAATTAACTGCCTTGGATTCAGTCAGAGACCTCTTACCTATGACTGGTTCAGAAAAAAACTGGTAGCAAATGGTAATATTGTAGGGATTGTAAAATTTGGCTTTTGAAAATCCACAGGGATTTTTGTGTTCTGCCCCTTTGTTTCATTTTTCTTGAGTGCTTAGGTAGGAAAAATCATTGGCTAAGTTAATCAACAGAACCTGAGAGCAAAGCCAATATTTTAGGTAAAAATTGGGTCCTTAATTTCCGAAAACCTGAGTTTCTTCCAGCTTATATGATAGTCCCAAGAAGCTGCAAAGTCTTAGAGAAATGGTGAAATTTAACTAAAGATAACTTACAGCAGAACTTTCTGAATAAACAACAATGCACTGCAGTGCATTTAAAAATGAGGAGATCCCCCCAAATTAAATCTGCTAATCTTTTAACTTAGTTACTATCCTGATCCAAAGGAAGTAGACTGCAGCACCAACTGGCTGACTTTGGACAAGTAATGGGGTACATTTTACCTGACTAAAGGATGGGATTGGGTTAGAGGCACTCCCCTCAGTAAAATTCCTCTTTGTTAAAAATGGATTAAAGATGATAGGGCCCAACCAGGGGCAAATTTGAGCCTTGCCAGTTAAATTTTGGGTGCTGCTAAGCAGAGTGGCTAATGTGTATGTTTTGTCACACATATTTTGCTCTGGCCAGAATGAAAAATGCTAATTTGGTTACCCCATGCAACCCCTTGGGCAGCATCTTGCAAAATTGAGAGGATTTTGCCTGTGGTTCCATAATTTTCTTTTGTGTTACAGCTTGTCCCCCAGGACTGTAGTGTGGTGAGTACGATTGCTAGGGGCGCTCAGGGAAGGTGAACCCGGAAACCTGACATGCCAGCAAAAGGGTAAGAATTTCTTGCCAGTCAGACTTCTGGCCTCTCTCTGTGCAAACTGGTTACATGAATGGTAAAAATCACTGTTTATCTCCTCTGTAAAGTTTTGATTAATGCAAAAAGAATTCTGAGGCTAGCCTTAAGCTGTAGCAAATCTGGTGTATTTTGTGCTATAAATTTGTTTTTCTGTGTCATTCTGTCAGGAAGAGGGGTATCTTAGGGTAGAATGTGGGCCTAGGACACCCGTAAGCCCATTGTTCAAGACGGCCCTTAAACGAAAGTTATAAAAGTTTTCAGGACCCTGAAAAAAAAAAAGTGGATGAGGTCTCCATCTTATTTGACGTCCTTGGGAGCTTAACCTTGCAACATGTGGCAGTACTTTTTTTGGTCTCTGCAATTTTACAATGGCGGCCCAGGTTCAATCCTGGCTTAGGGAATGAGTGCTTTCTGGTTGATATCTGTGTGACCTTTACCAATTGTTAATTCTCTTCTCCTCCATGAACAACTTCTGACTTCCCTTCTTGAATTTTCCTTTCTTTGAGCTACCTTTGAAGATTCTAGAAGTTTTTTAAAAAACTGTGTGTCTTCTTAGCCCTGCTTCTTGAAGGACTACCTTAAAGCCAGTAATCCAATTAAGAAGCTTCAAACTGGAAAATAAAAATATCTTACAATGACTGGATCTTTTTCTGTCTGTCTGTGTAGTAATATATGTGTTGCGTGTGTGATGTTTATATGAAAGAGCGCTAATTAATTGGCTTAGAGAAAAATAATCAATTAAATAAAATATTTTGTCAGAAAAGTAAAAACTGTACTGCTTTTAGTTCACATGACTTAAGTAATCTTTAGGAAATAAAGACAGCTTTAAAGATTATTGGTAAAATAAAAATATCTTCAAAAATGTAAACATTTGGTCTAAATTATGCAGGTCGGATATTAGGGCTGCTAAATGCTTTAAGGTCACAAGCTGTTTCTTTGACTTTTAAAAATTGTTCAATTTATTTTGCAGTATTAGATTCTAGATAAAGCTTGGGGACATGTGGAATTAGCCATGTCTCCCAGCTATGCAAAGAAGGTTATAAATAAAAGAGATTTTATATAAGAAAGGATCTTGTATGGTAAATTCTTGTCCTAAAGTAAAATAACTGGTTGTTTAAAAAGAGGAATGCTTAGGACAAGTCAGAAAGTTCAAGCATGTTGTGGATGATCTGCATAAGTTGCAGAGGATTCATGAAACAAAATTTATGCAACAAAAGTAAAAGTTGCTAAGAGTTACCATTATAACACATGATTGATACTATTGAAACAATAGTTTTACATGCAAGATGTGTGAGGAGAGGAATATGTGGTTTTGGTAAAAGATTATAAGAAGGCCTTGGAATATAAATTTTTGCTGAGTTTAGACGGTAAAAGGTTTTTTAAACTAGATAAGATAAAGCTAAATGTTACAGCAAGTTGTAGAAGGTTTGTAAAAATTAATCTTGCAAAAGAAATCCTGTGTGTGAACATATTGACTAAATTTAAAGGGTTATGATTCAGTTTTTCTGTAAATTGCACATGAAAATATAATAAAAGCACAACAGGGTTTTCTTAAAGCACTGATCTGCTCTCTCACAAAAATTGTAAAGGGTTATAAAAGGTTTATAAGAATATCACATTATGGTCAAACTGATTAAGATTGAATCAACTTATCTATAAGATTTTATTAAAAATTGGGATTGACATTAATGGTACACTAATACAAGGGTGAAATTTGGCTTTCTCTCTTGAACCAGATTTTTGTATAATATTAAAGAATAATGAAATATTTTTGTTTGTCTCTTGAATAAACTTCTGAAAAAAAGAAGGGAAAGATGAGACTGTTTGGAAAGCTCAGTCTTCCCTCTATCAATGACTAAAGGTTTTTGCCCTTTAAAAAATTTTTGAGTCATGATTTGGGCTAAATGAATGACTTACAGTAACCTGCAATTCTATTTCATAATATCAAGTGCTTTAAATTTTTTACATATTTGATAGGCTTCTCCAAATCAAATTTCAGCTTCAAAATTGTCTTTTCTAACCTCTGACTTTGAGAAGCTACAGAGGACCCCTGAAACATCCAAAAGAGAGGGAAACAGGATTGTTTGACATGCTAATTACATGGGAAACATTGTCAAAATAAAAAAAGTAATTTTTAGTTTTCTTCAGGTTGTATTTTAGTAAATGACATTAACATATGTTCCAAAATTGTATGGGCTTTCTAAAATTGTAATATGTCACATTATATGCTATCAATCATACTTATGGTTATTATGTTAAGTTACTGTAAACCATAGAAATAACCAAATTTCCTTGTCAATTGTGTTTTTAGCTATGATTACTTAAAGTCATTTCCACAGCTAATTGCTTAATGCTGATGCAGTTTCTGAAAACTTCAAAAGCATGGTGTCTTTTAGGAGGTTTATCAAAGGATGGAAAGGACCCTAAAAAGCATTCTTGATTACAGATTTCTAATAAGTTTAGAATCATATCATTTTAATTGGGTAAGAATTCCTGGAACTTTAATGAAAAGACTGACTGGGTTACAAAACTGCTAACCCAAGTGGAACAAAAATTAATTGAATAGCAAGAAAATACTTTGCCACATTTTCATGTTAAGTCAGCTAATATTAAAATTGTTTAGATATACAATTTAAATGAAATCCATGGTCTAAGTCAAATTATATATGATAACCCATCAGCTATCAGTGCTATGCACCTAATTTGGAGACACAATTGGTATTCAAGAGGATATAAGTCTAATGTTAATTAAGCATGGACTCATGGAGAACCAAGATGGCCGGCGAGTCCTTCCAGAGTCCTTTTTAAAAAAAATGCTTTAGCTTTTGTTATTAAAAGTTCTGCATTCCGTGACTCATCATGGAAAATGGAAAATGATCCAAACTAAATATATTGGTTTAGTGACTTATAAATTGCTAAAACAGCTTATAACTGATGTTTCGTTACATACTCCTGGGAAGATAATTAAAGCTTCAGGTACATTCAGTTACCTGATGGGTCATTTAAACATTTATAAAGGGATTTCATTCTATTGTCATTTTCAATGCATGTTTTCTGGTTGTATAAAAGCTTTACCATGAAAGACAGCTGATGCTATCATACTAGGTTATTATGCCACAGTGTAATTTCACCAGGTAAAGGAAACTTTTTATGGTTAACTGAGGACAATCAACCCCTTCACAATCTAGAACCCAAAGATTGGATCTTCTGGGAACATCATAGAAAGACTTTCCTTGCCATCCACATTGCAACAAAATTTTAGGATCTTGAACTTTGGGTTCATAATCTTACAACTGAGAAGGATCCCTCTGCACTATTGACAATGTACCCTCATTAGAACCCTTAAGGTAAAGCTAACCAGGGATGTCACTGCCCAGAAGAAGATGACTTCCTTGATATGAACAGCTTTTCCCAAGATCACTGTTCAAGACTTCTCTAGCATCATGAGACTCTTATCTTTAAATATTTTTTCCTTGTTTATGCCTCTATGAGCAATAGAAATGAAAAGGGGGTCTGTTGTGTTCACTTATGGGGCATACTTATATTTGTGAAGGATTTTGTTTTGCAGCCAGCTTTATACATGGATAACCTTATATTTTAATAAAGATGACAGGCCAGTGTAGGCAAGAAACTTAAATGGTACATGTTGCCTCACAATCAGGCAGAAACAGAACATTGGTTCACTCCTCTTAACCCACATCATGGGTTAAAGAGAGCATTGCCAAGAAGCCTGCACTCTTCTAGAAGGGCATCATTTGTTAGGTCATTTTTGCATGGTTTGGAGTAAAAGAGGCAATGATCAGAAATGTATCCCTCATGACAGATTTTAGAGCAGATTCTACTGTAAAGGCTATAGTTACACAACAGACTTTAAATTATCTTGTGAAAGTTATGCTAAATAATAGAATTGGCTAAACAGAGAAGTATCTGTGCAGCTGCTGGCACTTGTGACCTATGAAGAAATACATCAAATGTAGATTAAAGAGATTCAGTTGCAGGGGATTAACAAAGAGACTGCTTAGTTAAGTAAGTAGACTCTTTATCTAGCTCATTCTTTGATCAATTTAATTTTAGGTGATTTGATTTATAGGGACCCTGGGTAAGGAACATACTCCAAACTCTTAGTATTATCCTCCTGATAGTCCTAACACTCTCCCTGGTGTGCTGTATTCTCTCAAAGGTTTTAAATGCTTGCATGCAGCAATCTCTTGAACATCAAATGGTCTCTCTTCAATTGGAATGACAAGAGCTGAAAGAAATGTACGACCATGAAGGCACCATAACCTATGAGTGACATGCTGAGACCAGAAACCCAAAATGATGGTAATTGAAAGTGATGCTAAGGCCCTAAGTTTTTGTCACACTCTCACCTAAGTGAGAATCTTGCCAAAAAGGGGGAATTTTTCAAAACAAAATTATGGGAGGTCATTGTTTTGGACCGAGCTCATGCACTAGGCCCCAACAGACTAAACCAAACAAAAATGGAGTCGTTCATGCTAAATGTGACATAATCAAACTAAGACTTTTAGGAAACACATAGGTCCTAGACCAGAACAGAGCAGGTTTTGTTTCTCTCCTGTAAACAAGACATTCCAGCATAAGGAGGTATCCTCTACTCAGTCCTTGTTCCTACCTTTGCAAAACTCACTGTTCCACTGATTTCCAGTGGGTTTCAAGACCAAATAGGTACATTTATGATGGTGATGGTGACATCAATGACTAAAGTTTTGGTCAGTCTCTCAAAATTGAGAAAATACCAAAAGGAAGGAATTGTTAAAGCAAACTAAATATGGCCTAAGAAGGACTCTGTACTACTGTATTTGAGTCCTTGTGGATGAACTGCAACCTAACTTAATAGGTAGACAAGATTGAAAACCTAACTTAGGAGTATGCACCTGTAATAATAGCTGAGTCTTGGCCAATCCCAGCAGCCGTACTTCTACCACTCATACACTGCTGAGTGTTCAAATTGTGTTCAAATAAGGCAAATGCCACGTTGTAACCAACCAAGTTGTTTCTGTACCTCACTTCTAATTTCTGTACATCACTTCCCTATTTTTGCCTATAAATTTGTTCTGACCACGGGGCATCCCTGGAGTTTCTCTGAATCTGCTGTGAGTCTGGGGGCTGCCTGATTCATGACTTGTTCATTGCTCAGTTAAACTCTTAAATTTCATTCAGCTGACTTTTTCTTTTAACACTCACAATCATGGGGGAAGCCACCTCTTCACAGGGCAGCAGGAGAGAGAATGAGTGCCCGCAGGGGAAATGCCAGATGCTTATAAAACTATCAGAACTCATGAGAACTCACTCTCACAAGAACAGCATGGGGAAAACGGTCCACATGATTCAATTGTCTCCCACTGGGCCTCCCCCATGACACATGGGGATTATGAGGATTACAATTCAAGATGAGATTTGGGTGGGGCCACAGCCAAACCATTCAATCAGTACAGTCAACTCACAGGTAACCACTGGTATAAAGGAAGCCTAGCTGAGATTTAGAAAACCACCACCAACGTGAGTCCAGTTCATATTGCCAAACCACAGAAACACATCAGAAATACGTGGTTTGGGGTTTTGCTTTTATAAAGCCTTTGCTGAAACACAAATCAAATATCATACAATCCACCCATTTCAAGTGTACCATTTGATAGGTTTTAGTATACTCAGATATGTGCAACTGTCCTAGTCATTTTTAAGATATTTTCATCATCTCAAAAGAAACCTTGTACTCATTTGCTATCACCTTTCTATCCCCTTATCCCCCAAAAAACTAGTAATCTTCTTACTGTCTCAATAGGTTTACCTATTGTAGACATTTTATATGAATAAAATTATACAATATGCAGTCTTTTCTGACTGTGTCTTTTTCACTTGGCCAGGCACATGGAAAGGTGTGAATATACCACATTTTGTTTATTCATTCATCATTTGATGGATATTTGGGATGTTTTCACCTCTTAGCTAGTGTGAATAATGCTTATATAAACATTCACGTGTAAGTTTTTATGCGGACATGTTTTCACTTCTCTTGGATATGTAACGAGAAATAGAATTGGTGGGTCATGTTTAACCATTTGAAGAACTGCCAAAATGTTTCACAAAGTGGCTATACAATCTTACATGTCCACCAGCAATGTATGAGGATGCCGATTTCTCCACATCTTCACTAACAGTTGTTATTTTCTGTTTTTCTTTGTATTAATGCCATTCTAGTGGATGTGAAGCTGTATCTCATTGTAGTTTTAACTTGCATTTCCCTAATTATTAATGCCATTGAGCATCTTTTCATGTGCCTGTTGGTCATTTGTATACCTTCTGTTTTGTTGAGACAGGGTCTCACTCTGTCACCTAGGCTGGAGTGCAGTGGCATGATCACAGCTCACTGCAGCCTCCAATTCCTGGGCTCAAGTGATCCTCCTGCTTCAGCTTCCTGAGTATCTGAGACTACAGGTGTGTGCCACATCTGACTAATTTTTAATTTTTTGTAGAGATGGAGTCTCGCTGTGTTGTCCAGGCCAGCCTTGAACCCCTGGACTCAAGTGATTCTCCTGCCTTGGCCTCCCAAAGTGCTGAGATTGCAGGAATGAGCCACTGCACCTGGCCTTGTATATTTTTGGAGAAATGTCTATTCAAATCCTTTGCCCATGTTTTAATTGAGTGTCTTTTCATTATTGTATTGCTAAGAGTGCTATGTTCTAGATACAAGTCCCTTATCAGCTAAATTATTTGCAAATATTTTCTCTTATGTGTGTTGTCTTTTCATGTCTTTTAAATTTTTTTATTTTAATTATTATGGACACATAATAGTTGTACATATTCATGGGGTACATGTGATATTTTGATACAAGCATACACTGTGAAATGATCTAACCAGGGCAATTGCAATATTCATCACCTCAAGCATTTATCTTTCTTTGTGTTAGGAACATTTTAATTTTAGTGTTTAACATTTTTTATTTTGAAATACACAATAAATTATTGTTAACTATAGTTGCCCTGTTGTGCCATCAAACACTAGATCTTGTTCCTTCTATCTAACTACATTTTGGTACCTATTAACTATCCCTTTTTTATCCCCCTCCTCCTCACTATTCTTCCCAGCCTCTGGTAACTATCATTCTACTTTCTATCTCCATGAGTTCCAATTTTTTTTAGCTCCCACGTCTAGGTGAGAACATGTGATTATTTGTTGTTCTGTGCCTGACATTTCACTTAACACAATGTGTTCCAGTTTCATCCATGGTGTTGCAAATGACAGGATTTTATTCTTTTTTATGGCTAAATAATATTCCATTGTGTATATGTACTACATTTTCATGATCCATTTATCCCTCAATGGACACTTAGGTTGATTTCCTATCTCTTGCCAAATATAAAAATCAAATCAAAAAGGATTAAAGGCATAAATATAAAACTAAAACTATGAAATGCTAAAAAAATTATAGAAACACTCCAAGACATTGGTCTAAGCAAAGATTTCTTGAATAAGACCTCAAAAGCACAGGCAACTGAAGCAAAAATGGACAAATGGGATCACATCAAGCTAAAAAGTTTCTGTACTACAGAAGATACACTCAACAAAGTGAAGAGACAATCCACAGAATGGGAGAAAATATTTGCAAACTACCCATCTGATAAGGGATTAATAACCAGAATATATAAGGAGCTCAAACAACTCAATAGGACAAAACAAATAATCCAATTTAAAAATGGGCAACAGATCTGAATAGACATTTCTCAAAAGGTGGCATACATATGGCCATCAGGTATATGAAAAAATGCTCAGTGTCATTAACGATCACAGAAATGCAAATCAAAACTAATGAGATATCATCCCATCCCAGTTAAAATGGCCTTTATAAAAAAGACAGGGGATAATGAATGCTGATGAAAATGTGATAAAAGGGGAACCCTCATACATTGTTGGAGGGAATGTAAATTAGTACAACCTCCATGGAAAACAGCATGGAGGTTTCTCAAAGAACCAAAAATAGAACTACCACATGATCCAGCAATCCAGACTGCTGGGTATAGTTTCAAAAGCAAGGAAATCAGTATATCAAAGAGATACCTGCAATCTCATGTTTATTGCATCACTATTCACAACAGCCAAGATATAGAATATTTTTTATTTTTAAAATAGTGTCCTTTGAAACACAAAGGTTTTTATTTTGATAAAAATAAAGTCCAATTTATCTATATTTTTCATTTGATGCCTGTGCTTTTGTCACATATAAGAATCAATTGCCCGAGAAAAGGTCATGAAGATTTTTTTCCTATATTTTTTCCAAAAGTTTTATGGTTTTAGCTCTTGCATTTAGTTCTTTGATTCATTTTGAATTAATTTTTTTTATATAGTCTAAGGTAAGGGTCCAATTTCTTTCTTTTGCATGTGGCTATGCAGTTATACCAGCACAATTCATTTGATAGTACTCTTTCTTCCCCATTCAATGGTCAAAAATCACTTGACTATAGATGTATGGGTTTATTTCTAGACTCTCAATTTGATTCCATTGATCCATTTGTCTGTATTTACACCAGTTCCAATATCTTGATTACTGTTGCTTTGTAATATATTTTGAAATAAGGAAATGTAAGTTATTCAATTTTGTTTTTTTAATATTGTTTTAATCAGTCTGAGTCCCTTGAAATTTCATATGAAATTTTACACATGAATTTACTTGTGAATTTCTAAAAAAGAAATAAACTGGGATTCTGATAGGGATGGATTATGTTAAATCTGTAGGTAAATTTGGGGAATATTGCCAATCTAACAGTATTAAACCTTCTAATCCATGAAAATGATATGTTTTTCCATTTATTTAAATGTTTACTTTTGCAACAATATGTTGTAGTTTTCAGAGTATAGTTTTTGCCCTTCTTTTGTGACATTTATTCCTAAATATTTTATTATCTTAGGTGGCACTATAATTATTTTTCTTAGTTTCTTTTTCAGGTTGTTCATTTGAAGTGTATAGAAAGACAACTGATAGTTTTGTTTTTGATATTTTTTCTTCGTTTACCTTTATGCTTGTAACTCAGACAATTGATTTTTATATATTGATCTTGTATCCCATAAACCTTGCTGAACTCATTTACTAGTTCTAATAGACTTTTAGTGGATTATTTAGGATATTCTATATATAAGGTAATGTCATTCATGAATAGAGTTAATTTTACTTCTTCCTTTCTAACCTAGATGGCTTTTACTTGTTTCATTGCTTAACTATCCCGGGTAGAACCCATAGTACAATATTGAGTAGAAGTGGTTAGAGCAGACATCCTGTTTTGTTCCTCATCTTAGGGAAAAAACATTCAGTCTTTCACTATTAAGTATGATGTTAGCTGTAGATTTTTCATAGATACCCTTTATTAAGTTGAGGAAGTTCCTTTCTATTTCTAGCTTGTTGAATACTTTTCATCGTGAAATGGTTTTGGATTTCATCAAATTATTTTTCTGCATCAATTGAGAATATTACATGTTTTTTCCATTGATATGGAATATTACATTAATTGATTTTGGGGTGTTAAACCAACTTGAACTTTCTAGGATAAATCCCACTTGGTCATGGTGTACAATTCTTTTTATATGTTGCTGGATTCCAGTTCCCATTATTTTCTTGACGGTTTTTGTAACCATATTCATAAGATATATGGTTTGTAGTTTTCTTGCGATGTATCTATCTGGCTTTGGTATCTGGGCAATGCTGACATCACAGGATGATTTAGAAAGTTGGCCCTCTTTTTCCATTATTTTGTAAGAGTTTGTGAAGAATTACTATTGATTGTTCTCTAAATATTTGGTAGCATTCACCAATGAAGCCATTTGGGCCTGGCTTTTCTTTGTAGGTAGTCTTTTGATTACAATTTCAATCTATTTATTTCTTAGAAGAAGTCTTTTCAGATTATCTATTTCTTCTTAAGTCAATTTCAGTAGTTTATGCCTTTCTAGTAATTTGTCCATTTTATCTAAGTTATCTAATTGATTGGAATAAAATTGTTCATAGTCTTTCCTTATGATAATTTTTATTTCTGCAGTGTCAGTAGTAATGTTCCCTTTTCATTACTGATTCTAGCAACATGAATTGTCTCTTTTTTATTGTCTAGCTAAAAGTTTGTCAAATTCGTCACCTTTTCAAAGAACAAGCTTTTAGTTTCTTTAATTTTCTCTATTTTTTTTGAATTAACTATTTATTAGTTTCGGCTCCAGTCTTTATTATTTCCTTTCTTCTACTAGCTTTAGGTTCAGTTTGTCCTTCTTTTTTCAGTCTCTTAGGTGGAAGGTTAATTTAATGATTTGAGATCCTCTTTCCTTTTAAATATACATCTGTATTTACATCTATACGTTTCCCTCTAACCACTGCTTTAGCTGCATCTCATAAGTTTTGGTATGTGATATTTATATTTTCATTCATTCCTAATTATTTTTTAATTTTCATTTTGGTTCCTTCTTCCACCCATTGTTTTTTAGGAGCATGTCATTTACTTTCCATATATTTGTGGGTTTCCTACATTTCTTTCTGTCATTTGTAGTTTCACTCTATTGTGAAAAGAAAAAACAGTGGATGTTTTTTCTACCCTTTTAAATTTAATGAGGTTTATTTTATGGCCTAGCATGTGGTCTATTCAGAATGTTCTGCGTGCACTTGAGAAAAATACACATCCTACCTTTTGGGTAGAGTGTTCTATGCAAGCCTAATAGGTCTAGTTGGTTTGTAGTATTCAAATATCCTCTTTATTATTTATGTTCTACCTACTTCTCTCCATTACTGGAAGTGTGGTATTGAGTCTCTAATTATTATTGTTAAATTGTCTATTTCTCCCTTCATTACTGTCAGTTTTTGCTTCATATATTTTGGTGCTGTGTTGTATAGATGATCATAATTGTTATATCTTCCTAGTGGGTTTACCCTTTAATCATTTGAAAATGTCCCTCTTTATCTCTAGTAACATTTTTTTTATTTTAACATATGTTTCCTATGACATTAATATAGCCACTCCAGCTTTCTTATGGTTTTTATTTGCACGATTTATGTTTTGCCACTGTTTTACTTACAATTTTTATCTTTGAATCTAAAGTATGTTTTCTATAGACAACACACAGTTGGATCTTGTTTTTTAATTAAGGCTGACAAACTGCCTTTTATTTGAACTGTTTAATCCATTTACCGTTGATGCTATTACTAATACAGCTAGATTTACCTCTGCCATTTTACTTTCTGTTTTTTACAGCTTACATGTCCTTTTTGTTCCTATATTACTGCTTTACTGCTTCCTTTTGCATTAAATGAATATTTTCTGATGTAGAATTTTCTTTATTTTTTCACTATATTTTCTTGAGTTATTTCCTTAGTCATTTCTTTAGGGCTTATCATATGTTAACTTATCAGAAACTGAATTCCACTGAGATACAGAGACATTATTTCTATATAGTTCTATTTATTTCCCCATGTTATGGTATTATTATTATATATATCAAAACTATAAATTCTACAAACCCAGCAGTACATTGACATAATTGTTACTTCATATATTTTATGTATTGGAAAGAAGCTGAGAGAAAAAGAGCAAACATATACTTACAGCTTTTGTTATATGAACCTTCTTATTTCTCATTTATGGCTCTCTTCATCTGTTTCTGTGGATTTCAGCTAAAATCTGGAGTCACTTCCTTAACCCAATATGGCTTTTGTCCCACCCATACTCTTTTGTGGTATTATTGGAAAATTATATTACATTTCTATATACTACATGTACAACATACATTATTTACATATTGCTTTATACAATTGCTTTTTAAATCAGTTAAGAGAAGATAGGAAAAAATACATATACAGTCTTTCATAATTACATAATTACCTTTACCAGTGCTCTCTTTATCTTACTTATTTAGTCATTATTTGCATAGATGTGAATTACTATCTGGGATCACTTGCTTTCAGTCTGAAGAACTTTCTTTAATTTTTTAAAATTATTTTTTTCTTTCTGCTCCTCAAATTGGGCAATCACAGTTGACAAATCATGAAGTTCATGGGTTATTTCTTCTGTCATTCAAATATACTAGTCAGTCCTCTATTGAACTTTACATTTCAGTTATTATAACTCTCAAATCCAGAATTTCAATTTGGTTCCTTTTTATAATTTCTATCTCTTTATTAGCAAACTCTATTTGATGTGGCATTTTCATATCTTCTTTTACTTCTTTAATCACAGTTTCCATTAGTCCTTTGAAGATATTTATCATTACAACTTTAAAGTCCTTGTCTGTTAAATCATACATCTTGTTGCTCTCACGGGCAGCTTCTGTTGCCTGCTTTTTTCTGGTGTATGGATTATACTTTCCTGTTTCTTTGAATGGCTTATAATTTTGTGTTGGCAACCAGAAATTTTAGATAATATGTTGTGGCAACTCTGGGTATTTGTTCCCCCTAAGTACTTGCTGTTTTCTGCCTGTTTGTTTAGTGACTTGTTGGATTATTTTAGTGAAGTCTAGTTCAACCCGCTCTCCCTCTCTTGCAGTATAAAACCTTTGATGCTGCTCCTTATGGGGTGCAGACTTGGGAATGACCATAGTCACCCTGGGATGACATTGGTTTGGGCAGAGCTCTCTTTTTCTCTTTCCCTGATCACATCCAGCCATTAAATTCCACTAATTACTGGCTGATTGTTCTATTGCTTCTAACATAGGGCATAAATTGCTCCACAGACTGATCCAATCTAGTGTGGTCTTTCTTGATGGGTTAGTTTCCTAGGTCAATGTTTAAAATTTGCTCTCAGGCCGGGCACGGTGGCTCATGCCTAGAATCCCAGCACTTTGGGAGGCTGAGGCAGTTGGATCGTTTGAGCACAGGCGTTCAAGAGCAGTCTGGGCAACATCGAGAAACCCCATGTCTACAAAAAAATACAAAACTTAGCTAGGCATGGTGGCATACATCTGTAGTCCCAGCTGCTCAGGAGGCTGAGGTGGGAGGATTGCTTGGGCCCAGGAGGTTGAGGATGCATTAAGCCGTGATCGCGCCACTGCACTCTAGCCTGGATGACCCTGTCTCGAAAATAAAATAAAAATAAAATTTGTTCTATCCCCAGTAGGGCTCCTCACAGCTGTCCTTTTCCAAGTTCCTCTCCAGCAAAGTAGTCAGCTTACAGTTTTCTCTATATATCTGATTAATTTACCAATCTACCCTAAACTGTCTTTTAAAAGAACTTCCACAGTTTTTGAGAGTGCCATTAGGCTTGAATTTCTCCACTTCCTCTTGCAAGTAAAGTCAGTTCCTTTGGAACAGATTCACAGTTCTCTCTTTTATGGTCTGCTTCTCCTCCAGGGAAAAATCTCTATACCTTGGCTCTAAAGCTGGGAATGGAAATAATGGCACATCCTTCTCTGAGTAACATCTCTTGTCATAGGAGCTGAACACTTCTGAACGTAGATAGTAACATTAGTTCTTCTCAGCTTGCCTCTCCCCACGTGGATCACACATGGATTAGAACCTATGCAAAGATGATCAGGTCCCAGTGTACTCAATGTTGCCCCACCTAAGGTAGAGATTCCATCCTATACAGTGGAGGCTAGGATGAAGAAGGAAGCCCCCACTTCTTGGTCACTCCTGTCCAGAACTTAGCAACAAGTAGTTGGGGGCAGGTTAAAAAATGCTGAAGTCTTGAACCTCTCTTAAAGGTAGCCCTTGGAATGGAAACTGGAGGGAGAAAGAGCCCTGTGTTTTTTGCAGTACCAGTCCTAAGTGGAGTTTCCATTGCACTAAGTTTGAAGGGGACAAGAATAGGCTGGGTCTTAGTTCAAATACCATAGACTTTTGCTATTCTCACCAATTTTAATAGATTTTCTTAAATAAATATTTTTTTCACTTGCTATATGCCTTTAGAACCATTTCTAGAGATTTGAAGTGGTTGAGTTTGCAGAGCATCTCACACTGTTATGCTGAAAGTGGAATTCTGGTTGTTTTTTGATTTACTAAGGTTTGGCAGTTTATTACACAGCATTATTGGGGCAATAGATAACTGTTGCACACTACCTAATTGTGGAACCACTAGAACCCCAGGCTCCCAGTACTTCGTGGGGAATCCAGAGTATTTCCTCTATTGTCAATTGAAACCACCATACGGATTTAGCGCATGAAAACACTTCTTTGATACACAATCCAGTGGTCTGAAAAACACTTCATTATGTAATTTCCAAAAGTGACAAACTAAGTCATATTGGAAGAATTTGACTTATAGACAGGTGCGAAGGAAGTTTAATTCTTTAGGCAGTAAGAAATGGCCAGTCATTTATTCTATTGCAGAGAAAAAGTACTCTCACAATTCAGTGGCAAGCAAACACAACAAGACTGAAGATCTGTCTTCAGTTAGGAGGAGCCATCACTCCATTTGAAATCAACATTTCATGAAAGCTAAACTTGCAGAGTGAGATCCTCCCTCAGACATTTTGCCAGAACAAGAGAGAAAGAGGAGAGTGGGTATTATCACAACTAAAAACCTCCTTACTTTAATTCCAGAGTCAGAAAGATAGTCTATCTAGTATGCTTTACTCATAATACAAACTGTGAAAGAAAAAAAATAAAAACCAGAACCCAATTCACTATCCAAAATGAAAAAAATTAAGTTGAAGGCTGAGCCATGCAAGAAACTGTCTTTCTTTTTGTTCCAAAGCAGACAGCTAGAGATATAAGATTTAATATCCCCACAGTGGCTATGCTATGTTCACCTTATCTTATGTAAAGTGAGATGAATAAATAATTAACCTTTCCCCTACCTGCTCCTTTTCTCTTGCAACATGTGGATTCAGTGATGTGACTATAACCTCCTTCTTTCCCCTCCAGTCCACTTTTCCCTTTTAAATATTGAAACCCTCAAAATCATCTTTGGAGAAAGGCACAGACCACAGACTGTTTATGTGATTTCATGTTTTTTTCTTCAGGACATTTCCTTATCCTTGGCAAAATAAACTTCTAAATTGATGGAGACCTGTCTCAGACACTCTTCCGTTACAAAACAAAATGTCAAAATCAGTGTATATATTTCACTGCAAAAATTTCACTTATAATTTGTGTTCATAATAGATTAAATATTAAGTTAAATAATATGTTAAGTTAAAAATTATTGTTATAATACAGAATGTACTGTACAACCTTAGCTTTAAAATGTTCACCCTTCCTTCTTCCCCTGAACTTCCATTTTCAGCTCATCTTCTCCCCTTTATAGCCAGCAAATGTACTCAACATCCTTAAAGATCCAAATAAAACTTTTTTTTTCATCTTTGAAGCTTTTCCTCAGTTTTCTAGGTATTTTGTTCTCATATTTGGGCTCCAGTGGTACTCTCTAAAAGATAATACACCAATATGGTATTAGTTATCACTTCTGCATGAAAAGTCATTTGTATTTTCCTCTTTCTACTTGTCTAGATTTCATAATTGTTTATATAAAACATGAATTGCTTTTGTAATAGGGAAAGAAACAATAAAATTTCCTTAGAAAATGCAAATTAAATCATGTTCAATTAAGTTTCACAGAGGGGCTTTATTTGTAAGCATTATGATGTGTGACCAGGTCATGTGATCACATAAGTTGATCTGGGAAAAGATAGAGCCTGGAACTACTGTGGTTCATTTCTCGAAAGACAAGGTGGCTCTAAGCCGTTTCAATCACATGTTCAAAACTGAAATAACTCATTTTCTCCCCCTAACCACCTGTCTTTCCTCCCATATATCCCATCATTAGTTGTCATTTTTTCTCCAGTTGCCCAATCAGCTCTCAAAGTCATCTAACAGCCTCTCTCACTCATTATGGGCACCAACTCTCAATTCTTCCTCAGAAATATTCCCCAGACCATCCTCATTGTCAGTGTGATAGTTCAGGCCCTCGTTTTCGTTTGCCCGGGTATTTGCCACGACCTCCTGCTGTTTTCTCTGGTCCATTCTCATCCTTTTCCAGGTTATTTTCTCACTATTACTGGGTTCTTTTTGGTTTTGACTTGAATTTTCAAAAATATGATTGCACTAGTGAGGTGAAGAGACTGACTCCATTTTTTTAAAAGTTTGATTTCTGAGAGCTTTTAAGCCACACTCCTTTTTTTTTTTTTTTTTTTTTGGGGCGGGAGTCTCTCTCTGTCGCCCAGGCTGGAGTGCAGTGGTGCGATCTCGGCTCACTGCAAGCTCCACCTCCCGGGTTCACACCATTCTGCTTCAGTCTCCTGAGTAACTGGGACTACAGGCGCCTGCCACCACGCCAGGCTAATTTTTTGAATTTTTAGTAGAGACGGGGTTTCTCCGTGTTAGCCAGGATGGTCTCAATCTCCTGACCTCGTGATTCACCCGCCTCGGCCCCCCAAATGCGTGAGCCACCGCACCTGGCCAGCCCCACTCCTTTTTCTTCTTCTATCCTACAAGTGGTCAAGCTAACAATAAAGTCTAGGTATTCTCTCCTTTGGTGCCAGTGGGAAATTCAAACCGCCACCGACCCCTTCCCGTGCATGGGAACCTTCACCGTGGCCTGACTCACTAATCACCGCAAAAACTTCAAGCAATTTTCACTGCTTGTGAGTCACCCTACTCTTCCTAGAAAACCTTATTATGTGAGTAAAAAATCTTCATACCCTCTTCGTGTATGTGTGTGTGTGATCATTGGTCCCCACACCGGCATCAAATTTGGGTGGCTCTTCATCCTGGATCTTTAAAATGGACACAACAGTATTTCCCTAACATTCAGTCCCCGCTACCCCACAAAGTAGACTACAAAATACATCTCATATGACTCTTCACCATTTCTCCCTATCCTACCTCCCTTGCATCATTCCTCATTTCCTCCTCCCCACACAAACCAATATTTAACCCACTGACCATTCATTTCCAGAACATTTTATGCCCTGTCACAATTGCTGATTGTATATCTCCTATTTCCTTTACCTGGAACGCCTTTCATACTTTCACTTCCCTCTTCCCTTTCCTACCTTTAAAATATTTAAAGTCTAGCTACTAAAAGGCTTTCATTTTTATGAGTGTCAAGGTGAGATGAGTTCCTTATTATTCCTACTCCCAAGCCACCTTCTTTCTCCCTGATGTCTACAAGAAGTTTTTTTTTTTTTTTTTCCATCCGTAATACTAGGTAGCGTGTCTCCTCCTCTTAAAGTCTCCACTAATTTCTCTAGGCAGATATTTTCTCTTCTTTTCCTGGCCTATAACAATATTGAAATCATTGTTCTTGCCTGCTTACAGGTCTCTCTCCCTCTGCAAGAATCTGAGTTTTTCGATGGTAGGGACCTTACTTTTTTCATCTACTGTGCTTGGTCTCTAGCACATTCTTATGAATATAATCAGTGCTAAATAATATTGGTTGAGTAAATAAGTAATTTTTTCAAAATGAAGTCAAATTCTTATTAAGAGTAAAGTGGCCGGGCGCGGTGGCTCAAGCCTGTAATCCCAGCACTTTGGGAGGCCGAGACGGGCGGATCACAAGGTCAGGAGATCGAGACCATCCTGGCTAACACGGCGAAACCCCGTCTCTACTAAAAACACAAAAAATTAGCCGGGCGAGGTGGCAGCGCCTGTAGTCCCAGCTACTCGGGAGGCTGAGGCAGGAGAATGGCGGGAACCCGGGAGGCGGAGCTTGCAGTGAGCTGAGATCCGGCCACTGCACTCCAGCCTGGGGGANAAAAAAAAAAGGAGTAAAGTGATGTTAGTAAACAGAAGATTGTGAGTTCTTTGAGATAGAGCAGGATTTTTCTCTTTTTTGAGATGGAGTCTTGCTATGCTGCCCAAGTTGGAGTGCGGTGGTACAATCTCTGCTAACTGCAACCTCTGCCTCCCAGGTTCAAGTGATTCTCTTGCCTTAGCTTCCCAAGTAGCTGGGACTACAGGTGTGCACCACCACACCCAGCTCTTTTTTTAAATGTGTTCTTATTAGAGACAGGGGTCTCACCATGTTGGCAAGGCTGGTCTTGAACTCCTGACCTCAAGTGATCTGCCCGTCTTGGCCTCCCAAAGTGCTGGGATTACAGGCATGAGCCACCACGCCTGGCCAGGATTTTTCTTTATTTGTCTCTACTGTTAGATGAAAATAAATGTTAAGAAATTGTTGCATGGCTAATAAAACAATTGTAAAATATTTAAAGTCTAGCTACTGAAGGCTTTCATTTTTATGAGTGTCAAGGTAAGATGAGTTCCTTATTATTCTCAGAATATACACACTTCATCATTATGGAGTGAGATTCTTTCAGGACTCATGACACTTCTCTGTTAAACTTGATCACCATAGAAGAAGCAACGTGGCCTCTGTGGCT
This sequence comes from Theropithecus gelada, assembly GCF_003255815.1. NCBI lineage: Eukaryota > Metazoa > Chordata > Mammalia > Primates > Cercopithecidae > Theropithecus > Theropithecus gelada. The sequence continues at coordinate 21,229,752 of NC_037689.1, forward strand.
TAATAATTATGAGAAAAATCAAGTAACACAAGTGAAAATGACTCATGTGTCTCATTCTCCCCTCCCATAAAAACAAATTTGGAAAATTATGGGTCACAGTGTCTTATTCTGTTTTCCCTAGTCTGCTTATGCAAGAGTTAAGAAAACCTTCTCACCATGTGATGGTGAATATTTACATCTTTCCTTGATAACAGTTGAAGTCTGTAGTCACTGACTTTATCTAAGAACATGCCATTTGCAACATTTTGACAACTTAGATGACACCCTTAAAGATAAGCATATTCCAACAAAACAAAATTGTATTTTGGATCACATTTCATTCAGTTATTCAACAAATATTAACTGAGCATCTATTATGTATCTCTATCACAGCACTGAATCCACTGTATCCTGCTTATCGATTTACAGGTTTCTCTCCCCTGCAAGTTTTTGAGCTTTTGAGGGCAGAGGCCATTCTAATTGTATATAGTACCCACTACTATGCACTGAGTTGGTACATTCATCCAGTGCTGAAGAAGAGCTTCATGACCTTATGAAATTTACTGATATCTAAAGCCTGGAAATCCTGAAAACAACAGGATTATATAAATGTAAACTTATATATTGAGGTTCACATCCTAAGTATGCATAAGAAAGAGAACTAGCTTAAGAGTACTGTACTTCATATGAAAATATATGAGCAAATGTTTTTGTAGTCCAAAGTCTCAGTGAGATGTGCTAATAGGTTTATACAATTGCTAAGAAAAACACAAAAGGTCAAATTCCTGACTGCTTCCACAGCTTCTATACTCCACCTACTCTGTGGCCATGAGAGGACTGGTGCCATGATAAATCCATGGACACCAACTTTCATCAGGTTCAAAAACCTGCATGGCAATCATGGCAACAAATATACATGTTCCCTAGAGGATCCCTTTGCCCACTCCTAACTAGTGTATGTTTTTAACCTCATCACTCTCTTCGAACTATGTTTTCCCTCATTTTCTATCTCATTATTGAAGGTGCTGTCAGTGCTTTCCAATAACTCCTCAGTCCCTGCCACTCCAGTACATGCTGACTTCACCTTACTCTAAACACCCATACCTCTCAACTAAAATCTTTTATCTCAGTTGGCCTGGGGAGGACTGGAGTCATGGAAAGCTAATGTCCCTGGGAGCAGCTCTCAGCCAATGACTAGTGGAAGTTGGAGAAGAAATATTCCAGTTCCCTTGCTTCTAAAATGGGGTAATTCTGATGTATGTTCTGCTCTGTTTCCTAGCATTTCCCAGCAAGACTGAGCCACAGTTGGCCAAAGCGGAAACATGCTGCATAGTACACATTTTATTGGCTTCCTTCTCCTACCTGTCTAACTTCCTAAATAAATCTAATGGTGATTTTTGGAATTAACATCCAAATAAACTACGTTCACGCAAACCCTGTCTCAGTATTAGCTTCTGAGGGTACAATGTTAAGACATTCTCTTTCGGCAAAAGCACTAACCTCCTATTACATAGAAAGAACAACGACCCCAGCCCTATCACAGGGGTGATCTATAACCCTGGTGATCCAGTTACAAGCTTAATTAAATCCACACACATACTTCCCTTCTGCCCTTCACCCTCAGTGGAAGAGTTGCCTATTCTTTCGCTTAAGAATAACCCAGGCCCAGCGCGGGTGGCTCACGCCTGTAATCCCAGCACTTCGGGAGGCCAAGGCGGGCGGATCACGAGGTCAGGAGATCAAGGCTAACACGGTGAAACCCTGTCTCTACTAAAAATACAAAAAATTAGCCGGGCGTGGTGGCGGGTGCCTGTACTCAGGAGGCTGAGGCAGGAGAATGGCGTGAACCCGGGAGGCAGAGTTTGCAGTGAGTCGAGATCGCGCCACGGCACTCCAGCCTGGGCGACAGAGCGAGACTCCATCTCAACAACAACAACAAAAAAAAATAGAGAATAACCCAGCAATCTGTTATCTAGATTCATTAGTCTTGAAACTTTTTGTAACATTTTATTTTGAAGTGATTTTAGATTTATAGAAAATCTGCAAAATTGCAAATAGTTCTCATATTCAACCAGGACTCCCAAATGTTAATACTTTACCGCATTTGCTTCATTATTCTGTTTCTCATTGTTTTATAAAATTATTGTTGTAGTAAAAATCACTTAACATAAATTTGCCATTTTAAAGTGCACAATTCTGTGGCCTTTAGTACATTTATAATATTGTACAACCATCACTACTACCTAAGTCTAGGACCTTTTCATCATCCCAAAAGAAAGCTCACTACCCAAGCAATCATTTCCCATACCTACCTTCACCCAGTCCATGGCAACCATTAGTTTTGTTTCTTTCTATTTACCTATTGAGAATATTTCATATATATAAAGTCATATAATATGTGATTTTTTTATTGGTTTTATTCACTTACAATAATGTTTTCAAGGTTCATTGACGTTGCAGTATGTATCAGCACTCTATTCCTTTTTATGACAGAATATGTTCCATTGTATGGATGGTAACACATTTTGATATCCATTCATTAGCTGATAGACATTTATTTAGCAAATTTTCAGTCTACAATACAGTATTATTAACTATAGTCGCCATACTGTACCTTATATCTCTAGACTTATTAATCCTATATAACTGCAACTTTGTACCATTTGGCCAACATCTCCCTGTTTCTCCTACCCACCAACCCCTGGTAGCTACCATTTTACTCTGTTTCTATGTATTTGACTTGTTTAGATTCTACATATAAGTGAAATTATTCAGTATTCTTCTTGCTGTTTTTGGCTTATTTCACTTAGCATAGTGTCCTTATTTTTAAGTCTTTAAACAAGTACAATTGGGCGGATCACCTGAGGTCAGGAGTTCAAGAGCAGCCTGGCAAACTTGCGGAAACCTTGTCTCTACTAAAAATATTTATTAAAAAAACAGCTGGGCATGGTGGCGGGTGCCTGTAATCCCAGCTACTCTGGAGGCTGAGGCAGGAGAATCGCTTGAACCCGGGAGGCGGAGGTTGCAGTGAGCTGAGATCACACCACTTGCACTCCAGCCTGGGCGACAGAGGGAGACTCTGTCTCAAAAAAAAAAAAAAAAGTTTTATATTGCTCCTCTGGTACTAGCAAGCTGCACCAGGTATGTGGGCTGCTGTTTTTGTGATACCACTGAGCGGTGGGAGTGGGGAATGGAAAGTGAGGAGTTAAATCATCAGAGTTATCTTACCGAACTTCAGCAGCTTCTTTCATTAAGCACTCCCCTAGTTGTTGTGAATTTGGAATTATATTCTAGAGTTCTGAAAAGCTTGATTCTGACCACTTTTGCTTAATTTTTCTTTTAGTGGAAGAACAGGGTTTTGGAGTGCCCTACTCCAATAATTCGGTGACCTTTTCTGATGATGCATTTGAGGACTAAGCTCTGATTTTTTTCTTACCCAAATTCCTACCTAAGGGGTCGAGGGAGTCATGCCCTTCAAACCATAAATTCTCATCAGATGAGTTTTATTTGACCCTCTGTATTGTGACTTACTTTTCAATCTGACTCTGACATAACATTATGAGACAAGGAAAAAAATATTTAACCCCAAAATATATTTCCTTGCCATACCTTGAAATTCCCCTGTAAAGTCTATTGTGAGAAAAACCCACATTCTATAGAGAAGCCCCTTCCCCCTTTGTTTTCCTTCCTTTCTTTCTAGATCCAGGAGATAATTAACTAAGAGCAAGGCACCATTTTAAGTCCAATAGGAAACAATTTACAACTGCTGTCTCTGAAGTCTGCTGAGAGATTCCTCTGCACAATAAAACTTGGTCTCCACAATCCTTTATCTTTAACCTGAACATTCCTTTCTATGGATCCCAGGTCTTTAGACAAACTCAACCAATTGTCAACCAGAAAATGTTTAAATTTACCTATAGCCTAGAAGCCCCCTGTTTTGAGTTGTCCCGCCTTTCTGAACCAAACCAATGTATTTCTTAAATGTATTTGATTGATGTCTCATGCCTTCCTAAAATATATAAAATCAAGCTGTACCCCAACCACCTTGGGCACGTGTTCTCAGGAGCTCCTGAGGGCTGTGTCATGGGCCATGGTCACTCATATTTGGCTGAGAATAAATCTCTTAGAATATTTTACAGAGTTTGACTATTTTCGTCAACAATAATCTGACTCTCAAAACCTGTGGGGCCTCAGAGAAGACTCAGGACCCCGAAGGAGTTGCCCGAAACCGGAGCTAAGGTACAAGCAGGGGCCCATTGAAGTCCCACCAAATTGGAGCTTCTCCTCCGGTGGAACTGGTGAGTCCTCCTGAGTCCCAGACCTCACTTTGGTTGATTGTCCTTGATTTATTCTGAGTTGGTTTTCTCCTAGGAAGTTGTTTAAGGATCCTAATTCTAGTTCAGAGATGCATTCTAAAGGGAATTATCTATTGCTTTTTTTCCTAAAATTTATCCTTATTCGGTTTGTCTGTGTGCATTTGCATGAGGAACTGAACTGTTGTTTTCCTAGATAAAAGAGGGACTTGAGTTTTTCAGCTCTGAAGAGAAAGGGCATTTGCTCCTCCCAGCCGAAAGGCACCCTTGGGTGACCGGGAGCCTCGTGGGAGTGTCTGAGGGGTTGACTCCCCGCGATGCTCAGCGGTCCTGCAGGGAAATCCCCAACAAAAATTAATTTAAAAAATGGCTCATCCAGGAAGCGCATATAAGGGCTCATTACCTAGCGTTTTGAGCCCTTTCAGAGGTCATAGATCTCTGGAGGGAGAAACTGAGACACTAAGAGGGCAGAAACGACTCAGTGGTGACACACGGTGGAGTCCTGCCCACAAATAGCACACATGGATCCACCACACAAGAACCCTAGGGCACAGCTCAGTAAATACCTGAAACTCACAGCTATAAAAATGGTTAATAGAAAAATAACTTTAAATATTGGCTGTCACAGTTTTTGTAAATAATCTAGGTAAACTACTAAATTAATCAGGTAAACGTAATGGGATAAATGCTTTCAAACAAACTAGATGCTGATGCCATGCTCTTGGACTTCTCAGACTCCAGAACTATGAAATAAATGAACTTCTTTTCTTTATAAATTACCCAGTCTATGGTATTCTGCCATAGCAATGGAAAATTGGCAACAAGAAGTGAGGCCATTGCTGTAACAGAGATCTGAAAATATGGAAGCAGCTTTGGAATTGGGTGATGGGTAGACGCTGTAAGAATCTAGAGGAGGCTGGGCGCGGTGGCTCAAGCCTGTAATCCCAGCACTTTGGGAGGCCGAGACGAGCGGATCACAAGGTCAGGAGATCGAGACCATCCTGGCTAACCCGGTGAAACCCCGTCTCTACTAAAAAATACAAAAAAAACCCTAGCCAGGCGAGGTGGCGGGCGCCTGTAGTCCCAGCTACTCGGGAGGCTGAGGCAGGAGAATGGCGTAAACCCGGGAGGTGGAGCTTGCAGTGAGCTGAGATCCCGCCACTGCACTCTAGCCTTGTCGACAGAGCGAGACTCATCTCAAAAAAAAAAAAAAAGAAAAAAAAGAATCTGGAGGAAAAGACTAGGAAAAAAAAAAACCTGTATTGCCATAAATGGTGCATTAAAGGTGACTCTTGTGAGGGCTCAGAAAAAAGAGAAGACCTGAGAAATTCTAAAACATTTTAGAGATTGCTTAAGTGGCCTTGACCAAAATATTGATTAAAATATGGACAGTGAAAGCCACTCTAATGAGGTATCAGATGGAACTAAAGAAACTGGAGAAAAGGTCATTCTTGTTATAAAGTAGCAAAAAACTTGGCTGAACTGTGTTCCTGGTTGAGAGCTTTATGGAAGGCAGAATTTAAGAGCGATGAACTGGACTAGCTCGTGGAACATATACGAAAGCAGCAAAGCATTCAGGATGTTTCAAGGCTGCTTTTAACAGCTTATAGTAAAACAAAAGAGGAAAGAGATGATTTGAAGAGAGAATTTGTAATTAAAATGAAAGCAGAGTGAAATGATTTTGGACATGTGGTAGAGAATGAAAGAGCATTTTCAGCACAGGAAACCAAGGGTATGACTAAGTGATCAATTGATAAGGAGATTAGTATGGATGAAACAAAGCCAGAGAGTATCAGGACATAGGAGAAAAACTCTTAGAGATCTTCGAGTCTTCCCCTCCCATTACAGGCTCAGAGCTCTGGGAGGGTAGAATGGTTTTGAGGGATGGGCCACTGGCCAGGGCTGCCTTAGGTCTCCGTTCCTTGCATTCTGGTGCAGCACTCCTTATCATAACAGCTGTGGCCCAAGATGCTCCAGGTGCAACTTGACCTGCCACCCTAAACGGTACGAGACATAAACCTTGGCAGCACCCATGAGGTGCTAATTCTGGAGATGTGCAGAATGTAAGAGCTGGGGGAACATGGCTTCCTTCACCCAGATTTCAAAGGATGGCACGAACAGCGTGGAGGCCCAGGCAGAGAGTTGTCACAGGGTAGAGCCACAGCAGAGAGCGCCTACAAGGGCAATGCTGAGCAGAAATGTAAGGTCAGTCGTTGGGATTCACGCGGGATGGTGGCGGAAATATTAAAGGGAAATATTAGGCAAAGTTATAGGGAGTAGTCACAAACTGTTTGGAAGGCCGAAAGGTTACATAGCTTGTAATAATTGAACAGGCTGAAGGCAGCCGGTTCTTACCTTAGAGCATTAGGTCATAGGGTAAATACTAGGGACAATAGAGGCTTCCTCATTTAAGTCTGTTTACCCTACCTCCAATGACTAACCTTTAGGCCAGATGGCCCTCATGGGGGAAGGTCGACCAAGCATATTGCCCCATAATAGTATTTACTTTAAACCACAGTACCTGAGCTTTAATCATTCGTAGAACTACTCTCTTAACCATGTTAATTATCCACAAGTGTGTTTACTCAAAGCTTCTGTTGTTAATTCTATACTAAATAAATGGCTGGAGTGCGAGCCGCTCAGGGCCGGCCGCAGTGGCAAATCCCTCTTGGTGTGCAGGCGGTCGGACGCTCAGCAGGACTGGCAAAACAGAATATCTGTGTGTCAGTGTGCGTTTTATTCATCCGTCGTTTAGGTCAGGGTCTGTGGGCAGACCTGTGGGCAGATCCCCGCAGCTAATGCCCTCTTGTGAGGAGTCACACCTCAGTCAGTGCTAGAGTTGTCACAGGTAGTCCACACTAGGGCAATGCCTAGTGGAGCTGCAGGGGAAGGACTGCCCATAAGATTTCAGAACTGTAGAGCTACAAGCATTCAGTCCCCTTGGGAGAACTGCAGGCATGAGGCTCCAACCTGTATAAACTGCTGCATGGGCTGAGCCCAGCAAAGCCACAGGGATGGAACTGCCCAAGGCTTTGAAGATTCCAACCCCTCCCCTCACAGTACATTCCAGAGATGGCACATGGAGTGAAAGATCGTTCTAAGCTTTAAGGTTTAATGTTGTTTCCCTGTTGGGGTTTTGACTTGCTAAGACCAGTTACTTATTTTTTCTTGCTTATTTTCCCCATTTTTAATAGGAACGACTGTCCTGTGCTTAGCATTGTATTTTGCAAGTATATAGCTTGTTTTGATCTTACAGGCTTGCAGCTGGCAAGGAAATTGCACATTTTGAGTCTCATCTATATCTGATTCAGATGAGACTCTGGACTTTGAACTTTTGAGTTGATGCTGAAATAAGTTACGACTATGGGGCTACTGGAATGGAATTAATACATTTTGCATGTGAAAAGAAAATGAATGTTGGGGGCCAGGGGCAGAAAGCTACGGTGTTTTTATGGTGTTCCCTAAATGTCGTGTGTTGGAAACTTAATCCCCAGATTCATATGTTAATGGTGTTTGGAGATGGGGTCTTTGAAAGGTAATTAGAATTAAATAAGGTCATCAGGCTAGGGCCCCCATGATGGTACTGGAGGCTGCATGAGAAGAGGAAGAGTGATCTGAACTGACAAACTCTTCCCTCTTGCCATAAGATGTCCTCCACCATATTATGACACAGTCAGAAGGCCATTAGCAGATGCTGGTACCATGCTCTCAGACTTCTCAACCTCTAGAACTATGAGGTAAAAAAACTTTATAAATTACACAGTCTGTGGTATTTTTTTTTTTTTTTTTTTGAGATGGAGTCTCATTCTGTTGCCCAGGTTGTAGTGCAGTGGCACGATCTCAGCTCACTGCAACCTTCGTCTCCAAGGCTCAAGCAATTATCCTGCCCCAGCCTCCCGAGTAGCTGGGATTACAGGTGCCCACTACTACACCTGGCTAATTTTTGTATTTTTAGTAGATCCAAGTTTTCACCATGTTGACCAGGCTGGTCTCGAACTCCCAACCTCAAGTGATCTGCCCACATTGGCCTCCCAAAGTGCTGGGATTACAGGCGTGAGCCTCCATGCCCAGTTACAGTCTATGGTATTCTGTGATAGCAACAGAAAACTGACTGAGAGTTGATATTGTTAAAATATCTATACTACCTAAAGTAGTCTACAGATTCAATGCAATTTCTATCAAAATTCAAATGGCATTATTTACAGAAATAGAAAAAACAATCCTAAAATCATATGGAACCACAAAATACCCAGAATAGCCAAAACAGTCTTGTTAAAAAAAAAGTTAGAGTCATCATACTTCACTATTTCGAAATATATTACAAAAATACAGTAACCCAGTAGTATGATACTGGCATAAAGACAGACCTATAAAACCAATGGAACAGAACAGAGAGCCCAGAAGTAAACCCATACATATAGTCAACAGACCTTCAACAAGGATGCCAAGAACACACAACTGGGAAAGAGTCCTCTCAGTAAATGGTGTTGGGAAGATTGAACATTCACATGCAAAAGTCTGAAATTCTACCCATGTCATACACCATACACAAAAATTCACTAAAAATGAGTTAAAGACTTAAGTGTAAGACCTGAACTTTAAAACTCTTAGCAGAAAACACAGTAGGGAAAGCTCCATAATGTTGGTTCTTGGCAATGATTTATTGGCTATAGCCTCAAAAGCACAGGCAACAAAAGCAAAAAATAGACAAAGGGGACTATATCAAACCCAAAAGCTTCTACACAGAAAAGGAAACAACAGGTAAAAGGCAACCTACAGAATGAGAAAAAAAAAAATTGCAAGCTATGTATCTGATAAGGGGCAAATATACAAATATATAAAGGTTTCCTACAGCTCAATAGCAGAAAAACAAATAACCAAATTTAAAAAGTGAGCAAAACTGTGAATCGACATTTTTCCCAACAAGACATACGAATGGCCACGAGGCATATAAAAAGATGCTCAGCACCACTAATAATCAGGGAAATGTGAATGAAAACCACAATGAGATATCACCTCATACCTCTTAGAATGGCTACGATAAAAAGGAAAGATATCAAGCGTTGGTGAAGATGTGATGAAATTGGAACCCTGGTACAGTGTTAGTGGGACTATAGAATGGTGGATCTGCTACAAAAAACAATACAGAGGTTCCTCAGAAAATTTAAAATAGAATTACCAGATGATCCAGCAATCCCGCTTCTGGGTATTTACTGGTATTAAATATAAATATGGATCTCGAAGGCATATCTGAGCTCCCATGCTCATAACACCATTATTCACAATAGTCATGACATGTAAACAACCTAAATGTCCAACTAGGGATAAATAGATAAAAAATGTGGTATATAAATGCAATTGAATAGTATTCATTATTTTAAAAATCATGAAATCCTGCCACATGAGATAACATAGATGAACTTTGTGGACGTTATGCTAAGTGGAATAAGCCAGTTATAGAAGAACAAATAATGCATTATTTTACTTATATAAAGTATCTGAAATAGTGAAATTCACAGAAGCAGAGAGTAGAGTGGCAGTTGCCAGGGACTGGCGGGGGGGGAAATGGGCACTTGCTATTCAATCGGTACAAAGTTTCACTTATGCAAGATGATTAAGTTCTAGAGAGCTGCTGTACAACATTGTGCCTATAGTAAATAACACTCCATTGTACATTTAAAAATTTGTGGAGAGGGTAGATCTCGTGTTAAATGCTCTTACCAAAATAAAAATGAACTAAATTAATTATCTAATTAATTAAATGACTTGATTTAAGTACAGATTTTTCAGTAAAGTGTCCCAAATTACACTGAGCAAAGACAAGAACCAGCAACTAGGCAAAGTGAACTACAAGTATAGATGTTGAATTCTAATTCTCTAGCTACAGTAGTTTCTGCTTTTGCATGTTAAGCTGAGATTATATGCCAAATAATTGTTTAACTTGAAATTGCAAGATTAGTCCATGTAGTTACATTTTGTATCTCTCCCACACAGTTCAACCAGTAGAGTTGGCTTAGGAGAATCAATAAAATATGTATGTTTGTATACAGGTGTGTTCAATTTTAACATGGTCCACCATAGAAAACAGGCCATAAGTAAATGACTAAGGTCTGCATTTGTCTCCTGTTCCTCTCGTGATCACTTTGTGGTGATGCCTAAGATGATCATTTGTTCCAGATGATACAGATGCTCAGGTTGGAAGCTTGGGATTCAGTCTAGGAGTAGGAGTGAAGGAGTCCTTACCAAAGCCTAACATGGAACTTGAAACCTGAGGTAGGAAATAGCTATTGAGCCAATTCACAGAGTCCCTTAAGGAAAGGTAATCATAAATTTAATTACCTAAAACCTAGAACTTTCCTTACATTTCCTGGCCAGTGTATTGCTACATAAGGGTGAATCTCAACTAAAAAGATGTGAGCATTTTGCCCAGTCAGAAAAGGCTGTCATCTCTTAACCTTAAGAACAAAAATAAGTAAAAAATGTTCATCTAATTATATGTTTCTAGCATAACACAATACAGACGATGTTGGCAGATAATTCCAGTCTTTTACCTCACTAATTTTGCAAACACAGTAAAACAAAGTAAATAGTTTGCATCATCATCTTTGGACTCTTAAAATCTATTACATAAATTGAAAGAAGCATAAAGAATTTAGATATTTTTAAGCAAACTTACATATAATAGGCAACCAGTTCAAACAATTCCTCTAAGTTCCCTGGAAAGAGACCAATGTGTAATTATCAGTTTTTAAATAATCCATGCTGTGGTGCCAAATGAATATAAATGTAATGTTAAAAAAATTGATCAATAAATTATAATCTCATTTATTATTTATAAAACATTTTTTGCCACATCCTCTCTGATTTTTTAATAACCACATTGTGAGGTATAAAAGAAGGGACCATAACCCTAATTTTACAGATATGAGAAAACTCATTTGCCCTGGATTTCGTATCTCATTAGTGGTAAAAAGATCCAGTGTTCTTTACAGTATGCTGCGAAATATTTCCTGCTATTGATAAGACTTTGTTGCAATGACCTCTAAGAATTTTGGTATCATTAAATAAAGGTTACATAAAGTCGTTCTATTTTTGATAATAATTTTTCTTCATATGGCATGCTGGACTTGAAACTTAGAGACCTGAAATTATGTTCTGATAACTGGTTAACTCACTATAGCTTCATAGTGACACCACCTAAAGATCTTTGCACACAATGTTGCTATATATCCATTTGTGCGTGTGTGTGTGCGTGTGTGTGTGTGTGTGTGTGGTGAAAGATGGGGAGGAAAGTTATAACTATCAGAAATATAATGCAACATAAAACATAATTAAATCAATTTTGCAAATTGTGAAATGTCTATTATGTTTTGATTTATTCCAGCATGGTCCAAGAGTTATAAACTTCTCATCACAACAGAAATTGAAAGCAAAGATCAATTACAAATGTTATCTCATAGAGAGGTCTACCATTACCATATCAGAATGCCAGGAATAAGTAAAGTTCCCTTCTTGTTCTTGCTTACTTATCTTTAAGACCTTGTATTTGCCTCTAAAGCTGTATGTTTCCTTGAGGGGAGCATCTTGTCCCCATTTATGTGAACTCATCAAAGCATCAACCCTAGATCAATCTGCGTTCTTCATGTCCATATCCAGGACAGCTAGAGAAAAATCACACAGCCCTACAGACTGGGTGAGAAGACAAACTCGTGGTCCACCAATCAGCTAAGCCTAATCACCTGTGCATTCTTTTCCTTATCTTTGGTCAGTTCCTGAAGACAGTGCCCTCAATGACTTTTCAATGCTCTTCTGAAATTACTCAGGCCCTGATGCCCTCCCTCTTAGCCTTGGTTCTCTCAATATACTGCCCTTCCATTAACTTACTGATGTTCACACTTAGCTGTACCTCATCATAGGTTCAGAGGACTAGATGTTCTTTTCTCTTTTCAAATCTACATTCTTTCATTTTTTTTGTCCTTAATCTCATCTCCTCAGACTTGCTCCACGATCTTGTTCCAACAAGCATTCTCTTTTTTCTTTAACTTGAATATCTCAAGTTTCACTGATTCCTTTATCTCAGCCTATAAACAAGTCGAAAAATACATATGCATTGCCCTTCGTGTAATCTACTGTACAATTTGTCTCTTCTTCGTATTTATTATAGTACATTTATTAAAATTCTTATCTGTACTTGCTGCGTCCATCCCACCTGTCAGTCACTTCTCAAGTTGCTGTAATCTGACTTTTACCCCGACTGCTCTCTTGCATCTTCACTAATGTGGGAGTCCCAACTCCCTAGCCACAGTGATTAGTACAGGGATGGGCATGTGACTGACACCTGACCAATCAGAGTCTTCCCTCAGGTTTATTTTGTATTTTGAGATAACAAGGAAAAAACTCCTTTTTTTTTCTGGTTTTGGAGCTAACAGAATATGAATCTGGAACTGCCTAAGATCATGACTCTAGCCTCAAAGCATCACTCAGCTTAAAAGAAAAAAAAAAAAAACAGAGAGTCTGAGGGAAGAAAAGACGGTGTTAAAATTTCTAGCTTTAGTCATACTCAAAGTCAGCTCTGACCCTGAGTGTCCTGATATGATTATTTTATCCATTAAATTCTACTCTTTGGCTTAAGTCAAATTCTTATTTGTTGACCTTTCCTTCTCAAGTTCCTCATCTGTCATCTACTCCAGCATCATCTTCTCACTCTATTATATTCATTTCATCCTGCATATGCTTCTTTTGATGATTTCAACCAGACTCATGCTTTCAAACTTTAAACTATGAACTGATAACTCCCAAGTCTATATCACCAGACCAGTTCTCTCCCCTGAATTTCATACTCAAATGCCAACATTATACTAAATAATTTCACTTTTTTAAATTAATTAATTTATTTTTTAGACCAAGTCTTTCTCTGATGCCCAATAACTTCACTTTGATTACCCAAGGGCAACTCACTCCAGAGTGAATATAAACCCGTTTTCCTGAGGTCAGTCCCAGGACATGTTTACCCTGGTGGTTCTGGAGTAATTATTAATAGCACTCTTTCACATTCTCTGAAGTGTCCTGGTTTTGAGGATAAAATTCATTGTCACTCTCTCTCAGACTCAATGTTTCCTACACTGAACCCACTATCCTTCTTTCCATATCTCAGTCAGTCAAATTGGAAGCTTAGAGTCATCCTTGACTCTTTCCCCTGAATCTGTCCTCCATGTTATAACAATATCCAGGCCTTGAACACTTCTTGACTCTATCATTTTCTCTCTTTTCCAGCTGCCACTGCTCTGGACTTTTACCATCTTTGAAATAGCCTCTTAACCACCAGTCTTCTTCCTCTCAAATCTATCATCCACAATAACAATAAGGGCGTTGAATTATTGGTCCAAATTCTTCATCCGTCCTAGTGTCCATCCTCCTAGTGTCCTCTTCGGAAATCAATCCCTGGCCCTGTCCTTACCCCAGTTACCATTGCTAATGACATTGAAGTTTCTTCCGCTAGAGATGGAGTCAATTTCCCTACCCTTTGACTTTGGGCTTATCCAGGTGATTAGCTTTGGTCAGTATAACCACAGATGTAACTCAAGTAGGAGTTTGGCAACTTCAGTTCTTGTGCTTTTGACCTTGTCGTGGAAAGAGCATTTCTTGGCTAGCCCTTAGGTCTAATAAAGACAAGAGTCAGGTCAGCAAAAATTGGACCCTGTCTACCACCTGCAGCCAAGTGCAGACAAACCCAGGACTAGACAAACCCAAGTGCAGAACATTTAACTCCCAATCAAATAGCAGAAGGGTGAAGAAGAATAAATTATTGTTGTTTTAAGCCAGTAAATTTTGCTGTGCTTTTTAATGGAACAATAGCTTATTGACACAATTCCCCTCTCTATTTTAGTTAGTAATACTGAATTCACCCAAAAGAGAAGCCTAAAGATATCCTTGATTTTCCCTCCTCACCCTAACCTTTACATTCCAACAATTCCTAGATCTTACAAATCTATATTCCAGACATTTCTTGAATCCAAATTCCCCTCTGTATTTCTTTTGCCACTGCTCTGATTCAAACCCTCATATCTTTGATCCTGGATTGCTGCAATAGATTTACCTGGTCTCCTTGTGTCTAGCCCATCCTCCTCAAGAATGTGATCCATGTATCCACCAAAGGACCTTTCTCTAAGGAAATTTGGCCATTTCTCCCCATTTCCTCCTCTTTCCTAAAAATTCTTTAATGGGTTTCCATCATCCACAGAATAAAGTCCAACTTCCAAACAAGACTCTCACGGTCTGGCCCTGGCTAACTCTTCAGACTCATCCCTCACCACTCCTGCTTTGCAATTTTTACTATAGCAACACTGCTTGTAGTTTCTCAAAATCTCTCCAGAAAGCAATCCCTGAGCATCGCCTTACCCCAGTTTATGGTTTTCTCCTTCTTGCTCCCCACAATTTGCTGTACATATTTATATGTACTTACCACAGCATAATGACCTATCAATCTATCTCTCCTACTTTCTTTTTGAGGGGAGACTGTCTTACTTGTGCTTTAATTTGAATCCCCCGCCCTAGGGCAGAACCTGACATGTATGACATGCTAAATAAATATTTAGTGAGTAAATGAATGAATGACTGATTTTTAAAAAAACTCATAAAACATATTTATACTGTTTATGAAAATGCTTTTGATATTTTCTGTTCCTACTCCCAAATAATATATTTTTTCTTGCTATTAATACATGTGATTCAAAAAATCACCATTGAAATCAATTCACTTACTTACCGAGGATCTTTTAACAGATCTGACGTTAGTAATATGAAAGCAAGATAACGGAGTTTAGCATTTGTTTCCACATAGAAACAGATATTTAGTAAGAATTTAATAGAACAGGGCCTCTTAGTCAGATTGCACTTTTCTTTGGTATACAATAGTGAACTAAACTTTGAAAAAAAATTATTTTACTTTATGGATCCATAACTGTTTTTTATTCCTTGAAAGTCTTTCTGCCCTTCAGATCAGATCAATTTACACATATTCCAATTTCTTCAATGATTTTTGCTCTATTCAGGCTCTTTAGTCAATTTCGGTAATTGCTATAAAAGTAAAATTGTATTACATGTTGGACGGATAACATCCATCATGTGCTGCACTGATTAACAATTGAAAAACCTCAGTACAACTTAAAATGAACACATATCAAGGTATGTTTCCAAACATCTTTACACTTACGTAGCCTGAAAAGCTCTCAGAAAAAGTACTTATTTAATTTGGTCGAAAATCAATATTTGGTGTATTTTCAATTACTATCTTTTATAAAACTGTTAATGAATAATGTTTTCTGTGACAACCAACTGAATATATATCACACATTAAAGGTGATTTCAACCAATATTAAAGCCACCAAAAAAGCAATACGCTTCTGAGTTTCTTAAATAGGAAAGCATTGCACACTTCTCGGTTAGAAACAGAATTCCAAGTACAGGTTCTGAAGACTGAAAGCATATATCAAACCTTAGGAAAAGTAAAAGTAAATAAATATATTTTCTGCTTTACAGTTATTACTTCTGAAAGGTAGTAATTCACATATAAGTTATCAAATGGTATTTGAAAGTCTTCCTACCTAAAACAGCTCTTCTGAAAATACTTTCAGCAAATAATTATTTCATAAAATATATATGCATAATAGAGCAATATATTTTAGATATACATTTATCAGGTTTCCTCTAAGTGAGAAATACTGTAGGGTAGAGGAACAGTTGCCAACAGAAAGGGTTCCAGAAGCATATATACCGTATCTGAGAGCAAGACAATGTTTAAATACATAATTTACATTTCCTTAAGTAGGAAAAAAGGTGAAAGGCAATGACTTAATCTATTGAGAGAAAATCTTTTAAACTTCCTGAAGTTCCAATTTGATCATGATGGCATTCCTCAAAGATTAAAATAGGTATTGATGAAAGACTTATTAAAATACAGAAAAGCATTGGGAGCGTGAATAGTCCGAAACAACAAAGGAAACAAATCACTCACATTTAAAAATTTTTTGCATGGGCCAGGCGCGGTGGCTCAAGCCTGTAATCCCAGCACTTTGGGAGGCCGAGACGGGCGGATCACGAGGTCAGGAGATCAAGACCATCCTGGCGAACACGATGAAACCCCGCCTCTACTAAAAAAATACAAAAAACTAGCCGGGCGAGGTGGCGGGCGCCTGTAATCCCAGCTACTCAGGAGGCTGAGGCAGGAGAATGGCGTAAACCCGGGAGGCGGAGCTTGCAGTGAGCTGAGATCCAGCCACTGCACTCCACCCTGGGCGACAGAGTGAGACACCGTCTCAAAAAAAAAAAAATTTTTTTTGCAACAGATATTCTTTTCTAATGATGTGTACTTTAGACAAGTCAAGAAATTGATTTCCATGTCCTAAGCATTCAAACCACTGTCTATGTGACAGGCGAGATCTAGAGTGGAATTAATAATTTGTCATGGTTCACATGCAATTAAACAGCATATAATTACAAATTAAACACTACATTTCTTTTTTTAATGTTGTACCCAGGATCAACTCAGCACCCAGGTGCAACTAAAAGGGCGAAACGTGTACTCTACATTTCCTTTTATTTCCCCTAACAAGTGTATATTTTCTCTTTTTGTCTTCCTTGGTGCCGAATAAGCTTCCCTCATTATGGTGAACATTATTTATTTTTCCTTTTTTCATGTTCTACCCTCCAACCACAATCAAAATGTACCTGTTCTTCTCAGATCTTGTGAGGTGTAAGAAATTAAGCTGATTAAGGTGGAAGCACTAATGGCGTGATAGCTTACTCTTTCCAGATTTAATCAATGAGGAATGCTTTGAGCAGCAAGCAATAGCAATATCAATAACAACAACAATAATAAACAAACTACAATGATATAAACCATTGGAGGTACCTCAATGTCAGGTTGGTTTGGCGGCACACCCATGTCATGAAGGACATAGGCTTTTTCTACTGTTATGTTTGACCATACTTAGCATATGGGATTTTGTTCTTTGAATGGTTGCTTCATAGTTTCAAGATGCTTTTCCTAGCTCCAAGCATCACAATAACAAAGTAACATTTAAAGGCAGGAATTCATAGAAATTAGACTGAGACAAGTCATTTACGTACTTTGTTCCTTTTATTAGGAAGTACAAACTTTCCATGAAGCCCCATAATAACTTCCCTTATATCTCATTGGCAAGGGAGAATAGGAAAGTGAGTCTCAGGCTTTTTCAGCCTCCATGGTAGAGGTGGATGAGAGAAGAAAGGGGTTGGAAATGATTTTTAGATTCCAATGTGAATGCCTGCCATATCAGATAACATGCTTGAAATTGCATAGGAACCTTTAGAGTTTACATACAGAAAAGAAATAGCAACAAATTGAGGCTCAGTTTGTTTTAAAATCTCTGCCCGCTAGATATCTGTATTCCTATGTTCATTGTAGCATTATTCACAATAGCCAACCTAAGTGTCTGTCAATGGATGAATGAATTTTAAAAATGTGGTACATATACAAAATGGAATACTATTCCGCCATAAAAAAAGAAGGAAATCCTATCATTTGTGACAATATGGAGGTACCTGGAGAACATTATGTTAAGTGACATAAGCCAGGCCTAGAAAGGCAAACATCCATGATCTCACTTATATGTGGAATCTAAAAAAGTTGAATGTAGAAAGTAGCGTGGTAGTTATCAGAGGCTGAGGTGGGAGGTGGTGGCAGATGGGGAAAGTGGAAATGTATACATATAATCAAATCATCAAGTTGTATACTTTAAATATATATAAAAATATATGTAAATATATAAATTCTAACCATCATCTATATTTCAATAAAGTTGCAAAAAATAATTTAAGCAAAAACTATGTAAATGATTTTATAATAGAATATATAATTTTATAACATATTATATAATAATATTCCTTAAAATAATATATACTTTTTTATTTTTAAAAATAAAACATAAAACTAATGCTTAGAAAATCAATTCCAGTGATGCTTTTGGACTTCAAATTCTAGAAAAACTAATATTCCTAGTAAATAAAAGCAGCTCATGTTATACCTTTCGTTGTCATAAACCTTTACTACTCTGTTATATGAGGTTCCCTGTCATTATTGTCCATTAGACTGCTTGATAATAGGATAAACTTGGGAGAAATTATGCAGGATCTAAATGAAATAAGTGTAAGAAGATAAGAAAAAAAGATTCTGACAATTCCGAAGCCTCCTGGAGTAGAATTTGCCCACTTAAGAAATATTCTCATACTGAAAAAAAATGAAGCTATGGAGAAGATTTGAAACTCTGTGTATTTGGGCTTAAAGTGACTGAGTCATTTGGTACTTTGGTTTAGTTTGGAAATGTATAAAAGCATCAGGAAAAGAAATATGAAATGGAGTTGGGGGGCACAGGAGAAAATGTTTTCAGATTAAGATGTTAACAAATAATCAAACAGTTCATCTTATCTAATCTCAGAAAAATCCTTCAAGGTGGCTATTACTAGTCTCACTTAATGTGAGGAAACTGAATACAGAAAAAAATAACCAGCTTAGCCAAACTTCCAAAGTGGGAAAATTAGGATCTACATCAAAGTCTGTCTGCCAAATCTATGCAGTTTCTATTTCTTCTATCCAACAGAGAAAGAGAGATCAGAACACATGCCCAAAAAGATATAAATCTTAGCTGAAATGATATCAGTTTTCTGATGGTGTGTTAGTCCGTTTTCACACTGCTATAAAGAAGTACCTGAGACTGGGTAATTTATAAAGGAAAGAGGTTTACATTACTCACAGTTCTGCATGGCTGGGGGGCATCAGGAAACTTACAATCATGGCAGAGGATGAAGGGGAAGCAAGGCATGTCTTACATGGTGGCGGGAGAGAGAGAGAGCAAAGAAAGCCACATCCTTTTAAACCATCAGTTCTTGTGAGAACTCACTCACCATCATGAGAACAGCATGGGGGAACTTCCCCCATGATCCAATCACCTCCCACCAGGTCCCTCTCCCAACACAGGGGGATTACAATTTGAGGTGAGATTTTGTTATGGACACAGAGCCAAATCATATCAGATGGAAATAGGAAATGTCTTATGATGCACAGGAATGTTCACAAAGCAATCACTGAATGAAACTGATTGACCAGAGATTATCAAGAAAAAGGTGAGCCTTATAATATGAAGACAGCCAATTTGGCCCCTCAGAAGTGAGGGAGAAATAAGGGACAGTGAATGAAAGAGGAAAGTTTAAGGAGAGGAGGAAATGAGGGAGAGAGGAAAGTGGGGCAAGAGGGAAAGGCAGTGAGGTGATGAACAGGGGCCTAGTTTTGCAGGAAATACTTATTATCTGTGTATTTCTACATATACAGAATTTGTGTGTAAAGTAGAAAAAGTCTCCACTAGGAAGATAACTAAAGGTTATTAATATTCCTTTTATCACTCAGCAACCAAAGCCACATGCTTATTTCTGCTCCCCAGAAGCAATGTTAGCTACTAGTTTCAATTCAGGAAAATGTATATCTTCAGAAAGGTTTTTATGAGATATTTATTCAGCTTTTTCTCAAACTTCTTCATATTTTCACTATAAACGTTAAACTGAAAGTGTGTTCTAAAAATTCTTTTCCACCATGAAAATGTAGAAGCATACTTTCTGATGAAGTTTATGTGGTGTAAATCATGATGCTGAGAACCAGCATAGAAAAGGATGAGATTTAAAGGTTTGAGAGGAATATCATAACCACGATGGGCATCAATAGTTTCTATCAAATAAATTGTCACCCATGTCCAAAGAAGAATTCATTACAGGATCACACAAAAGCGTGATTCCAACGAAAAATCCAGTTCCAAGAATTAGAATTTCCAAAGGATGTGCATATTCAGCTTCTATTCCAAATGGAACTTCAAACTTCTGATGAATTTTATGAATCTATTTACATACTCTTTTTGTGGTACAAGAATTTATGCAGGCTTAGAAATAGTGCCAAGTAATATCAAAGACTGTAGTATAGCCAAAGCACCTTGCCAAAAGCATATACCATTTTGTCATTCTTTTTCAATCATAAATAATATTGATATACTCTGTAAAATGATAGGTTCCACAAATAAAACAACTGGATATAAAAGTGATTAAAGAGAAGTACTGTAAAGCATTTCCATTGGTTTTCCCATGTCTCTGGTTTATATTTTTCAATGTTATTTTTTTTTAATGCACGGTATAAATTGAAATAGAAATCCAAGCAAAAAGAACAAGAAATAAAAGCTTTCATGAATGATAGCACATCCCCATGTTGCAATCTAGAACATTGTATAATTATTAACATATAATTCCAAGCATTTTAAAATGGTTCTTGCAGAGGACTCTCAGGTAAAAGTGAATCTACATACTCCACAGTTACAAATGCTGAACTAAAGATGTTGGCACTTTCATTTGTTGCCATTTCTCAAATCTCTGCAGATAGCCTTCTAATTCTGGATGGTCATAAGGTGACTGTAGCCATGATTTTTGATGCTTCTGATTTTGTCATTCCACCTGTTTTAGCCAACTCTCATTTACTATGAGTAAATCATACCTAATAAATTTCTAAAACTCAAACTGACTTCTAATAACAGACTTACTGATGTGAACTCAGGAAGTACAAATTCATTTACTGTTAAGATTAAGTAAACATACCACAACAAGATGCAGATGGGAGTTTAAGGAGCAATTTGAAGACACGCTCTAAGTTCATTGAGTCTTCAGTGAGCCACCTACAGTAGAGATCAGGTTTATTGGAAGGTGCCAGGACAGTGCCACCCTTATCATCAACCAACACCACCCTGCTTTCCCATAAAGACTGGAGAACTGTGCAGAAGGTGGAAAAGTCACCAGTCTTCTAGGGGGTGTTCATGGAGACTGATAATTCCCTCCCTTCCCACTGAGGAGAAAATAATTTTCTGAAATAAAATGATTATTTACAGGAATACAAAGTAAGATGAGAGTCATGGAATCTAAGATGTCATAAAGTTAGTATAAA
Organism: Theropithecus gelada; assembly: GCF_003255815.1. Classification (NCBI taxonomy): domain Eukaryota; kingdom Metazoa; phylum Chordata; class Mammalia; order Primates; family Cercopithecidae; genus Theropithecus; species Theropithecus gelada. The sequence continues at coordinate 21,251,052 of NC_037689.1, forward strand.
ATCTTTGGGAAAGGGGTGTTGACACAGTTGGGGGATAGTTAACTGACAAAAATAAAACCACATCATATTTATCTTCTTACTGAATTAAAAACCCTCAACAAACTTGCTCCATGAAAGCTAAAAAGGTAAATTCTAAAATCATATAATTCACGGTTATCTCAATTTATAATTCTTGTAAAAATAGAATTACTGTACCTATTCCTCTGCTTCACTTCAGATTGTATTCTCAAGAACACAGTACAATGTACTGAAACAATAACATATATGTAGTTAAGAATAGTTGCAGAATGCAAAAGCTTTGCTTTGAAATCAGTCTACCACCTATTTAATTATTAGTATAGGAAGTTGTACCAGCATTGGAAGTTAGTTTAATTTGGGTTCCCCCAGAAAGTGGACCCTGAGGCAAGGAATTGGAGGCAGATAAGTATTTATGAGGTAATCCCAAGATGCAAAAGTGAGAGACAGAGAAAGTGAAATGGAGAAAGGAAGAAAGAAAATCAAATGTATGCTACTTCTATAGAAAAATGAGACTCAGTCTCCTTGAGGATACTGTGAAGAACTGCACAGAATACCCTTCAAAATCATACCATCGAAAGTAGGAGTGGCTGGGGCATCAATCTACCTACTCCTACTCACCGTTGGCTAAGGATTGCCTGTGGAGGTGTTAACTTACTTTCAGTTGTGCCTGCATTCATGGAATGACCCTCCATTTTTTGCCCCACTGCCCACTTGGCATGGGTCTCTGGCAAGTGCAGGGGACTCATCTCCACGAGTGAATGGAAATCAAGTTCCCAAGGGGTTGGGGCAGTCTTGTGGTATGTCACAAATTCCTGCTATAGAGGTTTAAGTGATTTCTGCCTTCTTCATGGAATCACCTGCTAATGTAATAGATTTCTTTAAGTATATTATCAATTACGCAGGCATTTTAAGATAAAAAACATACTCATCAGTTATTGCCAAATGTCAAATCTCAATCAAAATGAACCCCAGACTCTTTTCCCAGAAAAAAAAATATTTTTCAACAGGTACATCATTTCCAAAATAGACCAGACCTGTGATAGACTTTTAAATATTAGGAATACATAGGATGGTGAGTAAGATTTGGTTATAGCTTAGCCTAGGGCCATAAACAACCCATACATAAACACGAAACGACTGTGCTCCAAAATTCCTCAGCTATGTCAGGCCATGGGAAGTTCCTTCCTCAGGCTTCCACCTGAGAGGCTTCTGCCTGACATATGAGGAGCATTTATAGTAAACCGAATTTTGATGAAAAGCTCCAGAAAAGCAGGGAACAATTGTTTATGAAAACCATCTAGATTAGTGTTTTCAGAACTGTGCCCATGAGGCCATGGAAGAGAAAAAAATAAAGGGGTGGGTCTGGACTCCTCCCTTGCTTCAACAGGAGCCATGGTGAATTTTTGTTTGTTTTGTGTAGGCTTATGCTTCAGCTTGAAAAACACAGAACAAACTCTTCGATTTACAAATGAAACACAGGCTGGGAGCCATTAAGTGGCTTGTAAAAGACCACACTGCCAGACAGAAGCAGAGCTAGAATGAGGAATCTGACTTCCAAGTAACAAAGACTCTCTCCTTTAACCTAGTTCTGACCTTGGACTTCCCTCTTTGTCCCTGTAGAATCAAGTATAAGCAAGAATGGGGCTAAGTTACTTTACTGAAAATCCCCCACACTTTGTATCATCAAATTTCTCATCCCCCATCGTCGATATCAAATCACCCTGGCCAGCCTTCAGCAGGAATTATGTTGAGTTGGTCTAGTAAGAGTCACCCTTACCCTGAGGTTTCCTTTTAGTAATTTTCCACCCACTGATCCTCACCCTGCTCCTTGGCTGTAAATCCCCACTTGTCCTTATTGGAGTTCAGCCCAATATCCTTCCCCCATTTCAAGACCTCATTGCAGTGGTTCCTCTACCTACAGCGATAGTCTCCCCAAATAAAGCCTTCATTACCATCTTTAGCAAGAGTCCTTAAACATTTTCTTCTTTAACGTAAGCCAGCAATGCACTTCCTAATTCACCTTAGTTTTCCTTTCCAGACCTGTGTCAATTCACAAAAATACTCTCAGCAGTAAGCCTCCCTATTGTCTTCCCTTCAACAAATGTAGGGGGTATTTAAAATGGTACTTAAAACAATACTGACTATAGTCACTTCATCCTCTCTAGGGGAATGATTCAAATCTTCTCTGAGGTAGATAGCTCTTTTGTTTATAAAAATACTTTGATGATGGGCCTTGACTGACTTGTTCATAGAGAAATGTGAGGATCCTTGCTCAAATTTTAAATGAATGAAAGCCAAATTACACCATGAAACAGAGTAAGAGAGACTAAGGTGGCCGGGAGGGAGGCCAGCAAGAAGGGAAGATGGGATGAAAGCAGGGGAGAGAAAGACGAAGAGGCAAAGATATAAGCAATATGGAGGCCTGAGGAGAAATTCTCTGTGACTGGGCATAGCTAGAGAACTGAGAACATGGTGGCATGATATTCTGTTGTAAGTTTGTGGTACTGGGCTGGGTTGTCATCATTTTTTCCCTTCCCTGTTATTTCCAGGATTTAGAAATCGGCCACACACAAAAGCCATATGTTAGTTTTATTTGAAAAAAGGAATAAAGTGAAGCACAGCAATGGGGAAGAGGATAGGAGAGCCCAGAACAGATAGAGAAGACGTAGAATTAAACAGATGCACTGCTGTTTAAGAGCTTAGCAGAGAATGGTGCTATACCATAAACCAGCCCAGGACGACGTAAGCCATCTCTGGGGAGTTCTGAGAGATAAGGGGGTGGAGGGCAAGGATAAGTGCCATTTGATTTGAACATCCTCCCACTAACTCTTTTCATCAGTCAAAGTCATTTCCTGCCCATAATGCATTAAAGAACTATGACAGAAGAATAGGACACAGTGTGTGAAAATTGCTCCAACTTTCAGGTTCTTGTCAGGAGAAGCAGCATGTAATACTTGACATGACTCATTTAGGTAGGAGATGACAGCAGGTAAAATTAACAGGAATCTGAAGTGATGTGTTATTTCCCTTAAAGAAATATATGATCAGAAATGAAAAAAAAAATGCCATAAAATTCACATATGTACTTTATTTAAAATGTTGACATACAGGAAAAATGTACTAATGAAAGAATTTGTGCTTATGTTTATGAAAGGCCTATTATTATAAATATTATTTGTAGAATAAAACTCATTAACCCATTTAGATTCACAAATAATGCAATCGAATTTTTTTGAATTATTAGAAAATGTATACCACTAATGACTTTCAATGGTAATTTAGGCCTACCAAAAAGGTTAACTTTGACAGAAAGAAAATCAAAATCCCAATGAGGGAAAGGCTAAGATAAAATATAAATGAAAAGTTTTTTTTTCCCTACAGGTTATTTCAGTAACTGACTTCCATGGGTAGGAGGCATAACTAAAAATAGATTTTAGAAAATTATTCTACGAAAAGAACATGTGATCAAATCCTAAAATGCTTCAGTCCTTGATGTGGCTCAATGTCTTTAGTACAGTGGTTCTCACAGTGTAGTCCCTGGCCAGCAGGATAAGCATCACATGGGAACTTGCTGGAAATGCAAAGTCACATCTTAGAGAATCATCATTTGACAGTCAACGAGGTTGGGATGTTTTTATCCATCAACTTCCCGTCAGTCATTGGTTAAAGGCTACTTCTGGGGACCTTATCCTAGACAGAAGGAGAGCTTGCCTCTTTGACCACAGGGGAAAAAAAGCTCTCAGACAGAGAGTAACCATAGCAGGTTTTTGTAGCAAGCAGCCTTTTGCATGTCCAGGTGAACATCGAAGGGATATGGTAGGGCACCAGCAGCCTCTGCTACGGTCTCTGAACTTCATATGAGAAAGATCTAGGTTTTATTACCTCAATCATCATTATTGTGTTAATATCAATGATGAATTACACAGTCAGAAAGGGGGAAGGGGTCTCAGGAAATACACTCCAAAACTGTAATCAGCCACTTTACATTTCTTTCTGGGATTGTCCCTGCACAAGCTGAATGTGGTGGGGAACTGGTCCCAGATACGGCTGTGCAATGAATCCAGTATGCATGACTTTCTGGCGGGGAATCCCTGAAGTTGATGCGTTTTACTTGTCCATATGATACTTATATTCAATTATCCAGTGATTCTAAATCTCTATTTAAATGTCATTGCAGGGCATGATATATTGTATGCCTGATTTAAAACAAACAGAAACTCCAACTGATTCAGTCAACAAATTCATCTAATTCTACTACTGATTCATAGTAACCACATAAATTGCCAGCAGGAACAGGAAAATCCCTCTATAGTAAGCCCTAGTTAGGCAACATCCTTCCCTAAAGCTTATTTCCAGAAATAGTCACGAAGAGTGAATACAACTGCCTCCAAGAATGTTTTCTTTTACTGGACTCTGTCATTTACCCTCTACTGGGTTCTAATCAGGTTTTCCAAATAAGTCTCCTGGAATATCCCATTGCAGCGTATCAGATAAGTGACCCCAGAGTCAACATAAAATTTAATCAGAAGACAGTAAAATAAACACAGTGGTCATATTTATTTATTACTGACTTCCAATAAATCTCCCAGGCCCAGTTCATACACCTAGATTGATTTTCATGCAAAAGATAACATCTTTGCACAAATTATATACATATATACATACACAGATATACATACGTATATATACACACACATATATACACATATACGCACACACACATATACACATATATATACACACACATACATATACACCTATCCCTAACTGAAAATATTTGTTTCTATACTAAACATGTCTACCTAGTAAAAGAGACAGAACCAATGAGGGAAACGAGATCACTGGGAACCCTTGATTTTAATGGTCACCTTGATATTAATGATCCAGTGGCTAAATTCAGCATATAGGAGTGTTTTGTTTGTCTTGTCTATTATGTTTCATTTGTATGAAAAAAGAATAAGCATTTATATATGGGGGAATTCAAATAAAATAATCCATGTTTCCGCTTCCTCTTTCAAGAATCAGTATCAGGCAACAGTGGTCTCAGAATCTGTGTGGCAACAAGAGGCAGAGGTTGGAGAATGGCTGTCTCCTTAAGATAGGGCAGACACAGCCAGGCGCAGTGGTTCACACCTGTAATCCCAGCATTTTGGAAGGCTGAGGCGGGCGGATCACCTGAGGTCAAGAGTTTGAGACCAGCCTGGCCAACATGGTGAAACCTCATCTCTACTAAAAATACAAAAAAAATTAGCTGGATATAGAGGCGCACGCCTGTAGTCCCAGCTACTCGAGGAGGCTCAGGCAGGAGAATCGCTTGAACCTGGGAGGCGGAGATTGCAGTGAGTCAAGATCACGCCACAGCACTCCAGCCTGGGCAACAGAGGGAGACTCCATCTCAAAACAAAACAAGACAAAAAGATAGGGCAGACACACCCAATTTATCATAGTTACCACTGTTTCCTTATTGTCTACCTGCCTTGCCTCTAGGGGTATTGAGTTCGTAACCCATTGTAAATAGAATTTTAGACACAGTTTTGGAAATGTAGTGCATCTTACCTTTTACACAGATGCCTCAGATGTAGGAAATTTTCATTTGGAATACAAGCTTCTGTGTGTTGACTAATTGCATTACTGTGTATAATTGATGGCGCTCAGCCAGTGCACCTAGGATGACAATGAATAGCACATAAAATATTCTAAGACAGCCTTTCCATTTCCTGTTGTAATTATTAGCAATATTCTCTAGGTCTCATCTTAAGCTAGGCCCTGCCCCTGCCCTATACAGGTCTTCCTCTAGATAATTTCTGTGCAGCACCAGCACAGCAGAGGAAGGATAAAGATAAAGCTAAAATATAAAAAGAAGTTAAGCCTATGTATACATTTGTGACTAGGAGAATAACCTGCTTGTAAGGAAACTGATCTTCTTCTTGTGGAATGGGTTATCTTTCTTTCTTTTTTTTTCTTTTTTTTTCTTTTTTTTTAGAAGGAGTTTTGCTTGTTGCCCAGGCTGGAGTGCAATGGCTTGATGTCAGCTCACCGCAACCTCCGCCTCCCAAGTTCAAGCGATTCTCCTGCCTCATTCTCCTAAATAGCTGAGATTACAGGCACCTGCCACCATGCCTGGCTAGTTTTTTGGGTATTTTTAGTAGAGACGTGGTTTCTCCATATTGGTCAGTCTAGTCTCGAACTCCCGACCTCAGGTGATCTGCACGCCTCTGCCTCCCAAAGTACTGGGATTACAGCTGTGAGCCACCGTGCCTGGCCATCTTTCAAACGATCTCAACAACTTTGTTTCAAAAATGTTTGTATTAATGCAGGCTCATTTGAATAGGTGCAGTACCTAGTAAATGAACTGTTTGAAAGTTGAACCCTCCATTTGGATGAGAGGACAATTGCCAAAAGGTCTGTCTTAGTATTTCACAGTAACTAATCATATCTAACTTTTGAAAATTTCCAAGCTTAGCTGATAAAAGGGAAAAAGCTCAAGTGAGGGTTATGCTCAGTCTAAAGCATTTTGGCATTACAATGGAATAGGAATATATATTTAAAACAGGGGCAAGGGAGGAGGCCAAAGAGGGAAGGAAGGAGGAAAGGAGTGATGGGGGAGAGAGAGAAAGAGAGACAGAGAGAGAGAATATGACAAAATGACACAATGAATGGCAGAGATGGAAAATTCTTATTTTGTGGGTTAAGGATCAATCTCAGCTCTTTGTATCTTTAAGTTTCTTTTCCATTCAAACCAAAGTTTTAAAGCATGTGACTTTATGAACAACAGGGATATAGTATAAAGAAATGGAAAACTCAATGCAAATAAGCATTTGCTTAAGCATTTTATTTTATTTTATTTTTATTTTTATTTTTTTTGAGACGGAGTCTCGCTCTGTCGCCCAGGCTGGAGTGCAGTGGCGGGATCTCAGCTCACTGCAAGCTCCGCCTCCCGGGTTCACACCATTCTCCTGCCTCAGCCTCCCGAGTAGCTGGGACTACAGGCTTCCGCCGCCACCTCGCCCGGCTAGTTTTTTGTATTTCTTAATAGAGACGGGGTTTCACCGTGTTAGCCAGGATGGTCTCGATCTCCTGACCCCGTGATCCGCCCGTCTCGGCCTCCCAAAGTGCTGGGATTACAGGCTTGAGCCACCGCGCCCGGCCTGTTTAAGCATTTTAAAGTCAGTCATGAGTTGATTCATGTCAAGGTGCAAGATTAGGCTGCTACTATTAGAGAGATGCAGCATCTGAGAGCAGAAAGATTTTCTACTTTGGTGGGGCTGCAGAATGATTAACAATTTGATAGTTATCACCAGTGTCTGACACAGGGTTATTTTCAATGAGGGAAGATTGAACAATAAAGGACAACCAAAGGTAAGTTTCTCTATTCATTTTCTGAAAAGATTTCCAAAACTGTACATTCAAAAAATCTCCCTGGACAAGCCCTTTAAGTTCTACAGGCTCAGTGAAAATACATCTTATCATTATCTGCAGCAGTAAAAATAAAGTTGAAATTGTGCCCATATATCATGTATTCATTTCTCACATATTCCCCCCAATCATTTGTGTAAGAATATCATCTTAGTTCATATATCCCCCAACCAGGATTACAGCCCAACCCCCTTCCATAATGAAACATAATGTTTTGAAGCGATAATAAAACCCATATCACATATGCAACAATCATTAAATCCATAGACTTTCCGTCTGTATTGGGGAAATCACTGAATTTGCAATGCCCATCGCTTGTCATAGACATCTTCACATTTGCTTTATATACAACATCTGTGTAGCTCACTCATGTGATCATGGGAAGAAGAAAGATAAGAATTAACGGGGGTTCCACATTGGTACTCTGTTGATCCATTGTATTGATTTGCCATGGATGTGTAACAAATTACCATAAACTGAGCAGTTTATAAGAATACTCGTTTAGTACCTCACAGTTGTGTAGGCCATAATTCCGGGTGGACGTGGCTAGATTTTCTGCTCTGAGTTTCAAAAGATTGAAACCAAGGTGCTGGCTGGGCTGAGCTCTTTTCAAGAGGCTATGGGGGAGAATCTGCTTCAACCGAAAGTCCATTTAAGTTGTTGGCAGCATTCATTTTCTTGCAGTTGTAGGACTGAAGTCCTCCTTCCTTTTCTAGCTGGCAGCTGACAGCCTCCCTCAGCTTGTAGAGGCCATCCACGGTTTTCATGTGGTCCCCTTCATTTTCAAAGCTAGGAATGGTCGTGAATCAAAGCCTTCTTGTGTTTTGAATGTCTCTGACATTCCCGTCTGCCCTCTTCTGCCACCAGTTGGAGAAAATTCTCTACTTTAAGGGCCCATGTGTTTAGATTAGGCTACTTGATACCCTGATAGCTTACCTTTACAACTGTGTTATGAAGTAACACAGTTGTAACAAGACTCAATCACAAATTTCATACCCAATTACATTCACAGGTCCTGGGGATTGGGACCTGGAATCATGGGGAGAATGTCTAGAAAATGTACCTACCACACCTATCAACGTACTTTTTTTTTTTTTTGAGACAGAGTCTTGCTCTGTTGCCCAGGCTGGAGTGCAGTGGCATGATCTCGGCTCACTGCAACCTCCCCCTTCTGGATTCAAGCAATTCTCCTGCCTCAGCCTCCCAAGTACCTGAGATTACAGTCACTCACCACCACGCCCAGCTAATTTTTGTATTTTTTTTTTTCTTAGTAGAGACGGGGTTTCACCATGTTGGTCAGGCTGGTCTTGAACTCCCGACCTCAGGTGATCGGCTCTCCTCTGCCTCCCAAAGTGTTGGGATTACAGGCGTGAGCCACTGCACCTAGCCCATTTTGATATATGCTGTCCCCTTGTGGGAACAATTTATAAGTATGACATGGACTATATCAACTGTTGGGTGAATAACAACATTCTAAATGTTCAATGAAGGAAGCCTCAGCTTCCTGGTTCACCACAAGAATTTGCCTCTAGAACTTGGAGGTGAGTAAATCACCTACAGTCCTCAACAGCTGGCTATCAATACATCACATCTAGACCTCTAGGGGAAGGCAGGCTTATATATAAAAGATGAAAAACCTAGACAACAGGATGCTTTCTTTTTAAAATTATATGAGCTGTATCATATGAACTCTGCACTGCCTCAACCTTTGGATGCTAATGTGAAGTCTTAATAAATGATCTTGAGATTTGAGGGATAATCAGTCCATTAATTTCTATAACAGATATCTAAATGAGAGTTACTAGAACAAGATAATGTGAACACTAAACATAGTGTTATTTTTCTAGTGCATGTGGCAGATTATATTTTCTAAAGATGACCACAACAATAACTCCCATCACGTACGCTTTTCTGTCAATTTTTGCTTCATGTGTTTTGACATTCTCTTCTTGGGTGCATATATGTTTATAATTTTCACATCTTCTGGTTGGATTGACAGTTATATTATAAAATGTATTCTTTTATCTCTAGCAACAATTTTGTCTTAAAGTCTATTTTGTCTGATATTAGAATAAGCCTCTCCAGCTCTCTTTTGATTACTATTTGCATGGTATATCTTTTTCCATTCTTTAACTTTCATATTTGTAACTTTGAATCCAAAGTATGTCTCTTGTGGCCAGAATATAGTTGTATCATTTTTTAAAATCCATTATGCTGTTTAATTCACTTATATTTAATGCTATTACTGGTCAAGCAGGATTTGTATCTGCCATTTTGAAATTTATTTTTCATATGCCTTATGCCTTTTTGTTCTTCTAGTCATCCATTATTGCCTTATTTTGTGTTAAAAAGATACTTTCTGGTGTACCATTTAATTCTCTTGTCATTACTTTTACCGTATTTTTTTAAGTTATTTTCTTAGTAGTTACCCTGGCAATGACAATTAACAGCTTAACTTAAAACAAACTAGTTCGGATTAATGCCAATTTAATTACAACAGAATACAAAAACCATTGCTCCAATTTATCTCCATTCTATGCACCCTTATTTGTGTAGATATTGTCATAAAAATTAAAGCTTTAAACATTGCATGCCCATCAATACAGACTTATAATTATTGCCTTATGAAATTGCCTTTTAAATCAAAGAGGAGAAAAAAATAGTTTAAAAAATAAATTTATGCTGTATTTTATATATATTTAACTATATAGTTATCTTTATCTGGGTTCTTTATTTCTTTACATGGTTTTGAGTAACAGTTTGGTGTCCTTTCATTTTAGCCTGAAAGACTGTCTAATTTTTCCCGTTGGACAGGTCTACTAGTGACACATTTTCTCTATTTTTATTTATCTGGAATGTCTTAAATTCTCCTTCATTTTTGAATGATAGTTTTGATAGATATAGAAGTCTTAGCATCTTAGTTGACAGTCTCTTTCTTTTTTTTTTTTTTTTTTGAGACGGAGTCTCGCTCTGCCGCCCAGGCTGGAGTGCAGTGGCCGGATCTCAGCTCACTGCAAGCTCCGCCTCCCGGGTTCACGCCATTCTCCTGCCTCAGCCTCCCGAGTAGCTGGGACTACAGGCGCCCGCCACCTCGCCCGGCTAGTTTTCTGTATTTTTTAGTAGAGACGGGGTTTCACCGTGTCGGCAGGATGGTCTCGATCTCCTGACCTCGTGATCCGCCCGTCTCGGCCTCCCAGAGTGCTGGGATTACAGGCTTGAGCCACCGCGCCCGGCCGACAGTCTCTTTCTTTTAGCACTTCAAATATATCAACACTCTGCCTTCTGTCCTCCATGGTTTCTGATAAGAAACCTGCTGGTAATCTTATTGGAGATTCCTGATCTGTGATAGTATTGCTGCTTTCAAAGTTTCTCTTCATGTTGACAGTCTGATTATTATTTGTCTAAATGTGGATCTCTTTGAGTTTATCCAACTTGGAATTCATAGGGATTCTCAAATGTGTAGATTCATATCTTTTATTGAATTTGTGAAGTTTTTGGCCATTTTATTTTGAAGTATTCGGCCAGGCACAGTGGCTCACGTCTGTAATCCCAGCACTTAGGGAGGCCAAGGCAGGCGGATCACTTGAGGTCAGGAGTTTGAGACCAGCCTGGCCAACATGGTGAAACCCTGTCTCTACTAAAAATACAAAAATTAGCAAGGCGTGGTGGTGGGTGTCTGTAGTCCCAGCAACTTGGGAGACTAAGGCAGGAGAATCACTTGAACCCAGGAGGCGGAGGTTGCAGTGAGCCAAGATCATGCCACTTCATTCCAGCCTGGGCAACAGATCTAGACTCCATCTCAAAAAAAAAAAAAAGAAAAAGAAAAAGAAAAAAAGAAAAAAGAAATATTATTTCTGCTGTCTTTTCTCTCTCTTCTCCTGTTAGGACTCCCATTTTGAGTATGCTAGTATGCCTTCTGGTGTCCCACACGTCTCTTAGGCTATGTTTTTCTTTCTTTTTTTTTTTTTTCTGCTCCTCAGATTAGATTATCTCAATCAGTCTATTATCAAGTCCACTGATTCTTTCTTCTGCTTGCCCAAATCTGTTGAACACCTTGACTGAAAGTTTTATTTCAGTTACTGAACTTTTCAGCTTGCAAGTTTCTTTTTAAATACTTTCTCTCTTCGTTGATGTTCTGTTCTGTACTTGTAAGACATTGTTCTGTGCTTTGCCTTAGTTCTTCGGCTCTTTATAAAATAGCTGATTTCAAGTCAGTATCCCCAGCAACTGGGTTTCCTCAAAGATAGTTTCTATTGACTCATTTTTACTGTGGATACGTCATAGTTTCTTGTTCCTTTGCTTGCCTCGTAATTTAAAACTGGACATTTAAAATAATATAACGTGGTAACTCTGGAAATCAATTTCTCCTACTTGCCCAGGGTTTCTTGTTTGCTTAGTGACTTTTCTAAACTAATTCGGTGAAATCTGTATTCCTTGTCATGTGTGGCCAGTGAAGTTTCTACTCTGTTAGCTAATGATTCGCTTGAGATTTCCTTTCATGTCTGAAACCAATAAGTCTCCCAGTCTTTGTTGAGGGTCTCTGAGTGCATGTTGAGGCACCCCCTCAACACTCAGGCAGAGTTGACAACTCCGCCTTAGCCTTCACTTCTTATTTGAATAGCACCTTGAAGTTAGTCAGACATAAAAAGTTAGAGACTTCTCAGGTTTTTCTTGAGCATGCAAAGAGCCCTATATATGTGCATGGCCCTCCAGATTTCCAGGAACATGTTACAATTTTTGAAGCCCCCATGGACATTTCATTTCTCAATTATTCCATTTAAGTTTTTTGTTTAGCCTATTGTCTACCTCAGTTGCAATCTATCTACCACCTCAGGCAGCTTCAAGGTTCAACAATTGCCTCCGTTGTTTTTGATGAATTCTCTGAAGAGAAAGTTTTACATACTGAGCAAGCTCCAAGTCAGGTAAAATAAAGATAGCCTTGAGGTTGATGTTTTCCAGGGAACCACAGACAGGTCAAATAATGATAATTCTCTGGAATGTCGCAAAGTGCTTCAACTCTGTTCTACCCGTTCCGGTGGCTGTCAGGATGCTGGTTTTCACTGATTGTAGGCTGTTGGTGTTTAAGGCTACCATGGAGCTGAAGAGAGGGGGATGGGAATATGGAAAGTTAAAATGCCAGAAAGCTTGCTGTTCTTGATGAGTTTTAGCCATTGTGCTTGAATAAATGCTACCCAGATTAGCACAACCCTTTGATTAATTTCCAGAGTTCTGAAAATGTTGATTCTGACCATTTTTCAGTGTTCTTATTATTTTTATGTAGGAGTGAATTTTCAGAGGTCCTTACTGTGCCATTTTCAGTCAATGTGACATTGACACCACACCATTAAAAAGTGGAGTCTATATCTCCACCTCCTTTAAATCTGTACAGGCCTTGTGAGTGCTTTGACCAACTGAGTCAGTGGAAGTAATGCTACTCCAGTTCTACTTGTAGGCCATAACTACCTGCCAAATCCTACTTTCTGCCTCTTGGAAGCCAGCCATCCTGTAAGAAGGGCAACTACCCTGAGACCATCATGCTATGAGAATCTCAAGCTACACAAGAGGCTCTGAAGAATGATACAACATGTAGAGAGTGAGAGATCAAAGAGCACTAAGGTACTAGGCACATGGGTAAAAAAATCCTTCTTGGAAGCTAACCTTGCAGTCTTTTCTAGCTCATACAATCTGAACCAGAAATTTGTCCTGCTGAGCCTTTCCCAAATTCTTAGCCCACAAAATTGTGAACAAAATAAAATAGTTATTTTTAGCCACTAGTTTTTGAGGTGGTTGTTATGTGATAATATAGCCAAAATGGTAGATAATTAAAGCCAGAGACAGGAGATTCTGCCCTGATGAAACCAGAGTCATTGTGACTGCCATTACTGCTATTCCAACACTCCCAGTGGGTACCTTTATCATTAAGTCGTTGAAAATTGTTTATTTGTTCCCCTTTTCAATTGATTTGTAAAAGGAAGGCTACCATAATTCCTCCTAAATATTCCTTTATTCTCTCTCCTCAACTCTAATGTCTTCACTCATGGGGTTTTTGGAGAGACAGAAGTCAATTTCAGTTTTGGAGACATGGAAAGGTTTACCCATCTCTTTAAAGTAAAGATGGCTCCCCCTTCCATTTTACCCCAACCCCTACATTTCCTGTGTTACACCATCATCATTCCCCACAGTGACAGCAATCCCAGTAAATAATGTCTCCTTGCTCCTTCTCTGGGACTCAGCTGTTTACTGCTCCATGCCCCTCGATATGTGTATTATACAGACTTCGTGTGGACAGCATGAGGATTCTTAAGTCCTTGCACAGTTTTTTTAAATTCAGAAATAGTCAATATTGTTACTTTATTAATTCTCAAAATTTACTTTTAAAAATAATATTCAATTACTGAAACAACATTTAACAAGCTAGCTTTCCTTCAAGTCTTTAAGACCAGTTTGCAAATCCTATTATTCTATTTATATACACACTAAATCTTAACAGTCACTGACTAGAAAACCTTTGATTAATACTCAGTCAACTCAAATTGACCAGACTGAACTCCTTAAACTTTTAGCCCTGTTTATAATTCAGTTAATTCATTTACAAAAATTAAATTACATTCATAAATTTATTATATTAAAATTTCTCTTTAAGTATTTCAAAGGCATGACCTAAAACTAAAAGCTTTATTCAGTCATTCAGCAAATTTTTGAGCACCTACTATATGCCAAGCTCCTTTATAAATGTTCTGGATACAGGAGCAAGCAAAACAAATTGCTTGCCTTTGTGGAGACTATATTTTAGTGGGTAAAATAGGTAATAAATAAATATATGATATCATTCCAGATACTGATAAATGCTCTATAGAAGAGAAAGTAAAGTGATATAGTCATTTTTTATTGAATGGTCAGGGAAAGCCTTTTAGAAGGGCTAACATTTAAGAAGAGTACCAAATGAGATATTTTCACAAAACTTAATGCTAGAAAATCTAAAAATTCAACTTGAGACCTAGTGAACCTGAACCTCTCTTAGGCCTTCAGTACTGTTTGCCAACTTAGTAAATCTATCTCACACTTTCCAAATATCAATCAAAAGACTAAAATCAATGACAAAATCTTACATTTGAAATTGAAATCATAATCTAAGTCTTGCATATTCTCTAACATGCCAAATTCTCTCTGATATTGCAAAAACATTACATACAAAATGTATAGAGTATTGTAATGATTATGAAAATCTATCCCAAAATTTAATTCTAAGCTTATTTTAAAACATTAGTATTAAGGTTAGAATGATTGAAATAATGACATAAATTCTTTACCCTTCCCTGTATCCATGCCGTTTGCCAATTGACTGCAGCTCCTCCTATCAAGAGACAATATATTTTCCTATCCCTTGGTTCTGAGTCCAGGCACGTGCCTTATTTTGGAAAATGTGATGTTAACAAACATGAGACAACTAGAGGCTTGAAAAAGTACTTGTTCTCTTTTGCCTCTATCATTGCCATGAGACCATACCAGGGCTATCCTGCTGGAGGATGAGGGAGACATGGAGGAAATTTGAGTTGCATCACAGAGATTTTGTGGTTGTTACACAGCATTATAGTAGAGAAAGATAACTGATACAGTCCCTGTATTTGTTCTTCATGTTCCATGGGTAGAAAATAAACTTAACAACTA